>NC_134212.1:100912521-100987521 GCF_965140235.1 Caretta caretta
GATGCCTTAAAAATGGACTTCTTTGAAGAACTTTTGTGCTGTTTTATCACAGGCTTACACCACAATTGTTAATAACTACTTCATTTGGATGATTTATGGTGTAAAAAAAGCACAAACATGGTGTACAATTATCTCACTCCTTTATGTGTCTGTTTTCTGCTGCACTCTGCATACTCTTGAACCCTGCACTGTTTAAGAGATAAAGGTTTCATCTGAAATCAGGATCATACATGATTTTTTAAAAAACAGAACTTTTTTTGTAGTAAGACCCACAGCAATGACTGTAATTTTTAAACTGGAATGACCTCCTTACTATATTGTGCCTGTTAGTGCCAAATACATAGACATCGAGAAAGACTGATTATTTTTTTCTTTGCACTAAATGCTTTGCAAATGCAGCACTGCAAAACACTTTGCAAACTGCAGCAGAATTAAAGTTTAAAACAAAAAGGAGGGACCATTTTTTCTTTCTGGACAAAAAATGCACATTTTAGTAAAGTGTTTATAAAGGGATTTTAAAAGAATGATACAGTATATCACAAATGATAAATGTACTTCACATTTATTTTGTGATAACTAATAAGGCTTAGCTAAGTGGAAAAGCCTAAGAAGTCACTTTGGAACTGAATTGCCTCAGTTTTATTTTGTATAAGTAAGGTTTTGATCTAAAGAAGAGGTCACGTGTACATGTTAAGTAAGTTTGCAAGTTTCTTCATAAATGCAGTCTGTTTGTGTTTTAGATTAATTAGTCAATGCACTCATTGCTTCATTGTCTCCAAACTGAAAGCTTCACTGAATGGTAGATTTTACTGTTAAAGACCCTACAATAAGATTGTTTTATCTGTACATTTTTTCAGATATTTAACTGTATAAAAATGTTCATTTTACACAATATTTAATTAAAGTATTTCTTGTCTGTGAATTTCACTTTTAGTAATTTTATCTGGTTTGATTATTAAAAAAACTGAGAAAACACAAAACAAATGCAACACTGGAGGTTTCATTTCTAAATATCAGATTACCCAGTTGTGTCTTGGTTAAGATAAGAGTGACCCGTGAAATAAGCTTTTCAATGTTAAAAAGTCACATGACAGCGCTTCTCTGAGGCCTAGTGGTTGAAACAGAGGAATAAGAGACATGGGACCAGGATTCTATTCCCCGCTCTGCCAATAGTGAGCTATGCAGCCAGGGCACGTTGCTAAACCACCACTGTACCTCAGCTCTCCTATCTGTAAAATGGAGACAGTAATGCTTATCCGCTTTGATAGAGTGATTTAAAATTCTCTGATAGAAGCCAAGTGGCAGATTGTGTAAATTAAACAATGAGATACCTCTTTAAAAATCCACGCAACACAAAACCTTCCAATCACAGGTTTGCCATTACACATTCATATATTAGTTTTTGGAAAACTGATGACACATCCAAAGATTCTGCTAACTAATACTGAACACAAATATTTTAGCCCTCAATGTGTGATGTCCGATAAGTAGATAAACAAAGGAGTAAAGAAAACCATCAACAAAAAATGGTTTTGTCAAGTATGGATCTGATTCAGAGCTCCTTGAAGTCAGTGAGAATTTTTCCATGGGCTTTGGATCAGACCATGATAGAGCTGAACCTGAAATTTAGGGCCTGATTCCCCACTCTATTATGCCAATTTTACACCAGCATATGTCCACTACGGCCATACTGCATATTCTGGAATAACTGGTGTGGGGGGCCTGCTTCCAGGCACTACAGCAATACAAACAATAAATTATAACAACAACTGACATATAAGATAAACATGAAAGCATATGCCAATTAAAGGAATAGAGTAATACGAGTTTTGTTCTGTCATCATAAGATGCCTATTGAAAAGATAAAGATTTCAAAATTCTGAGCTTCGTATTGACGACATATAATATGATACAAAGTTCAGTGTGTCTGTTTCTCTCCTCATTTTCTGCCATCTGCATGTATCTGTAGATAAATGTACTGAATGTAATGAGATCTACCAGCTTACTGTATTTTTAATTTACACACAGAAAACTCAGCTTATGTAACTTTTTTTTTGGCGCACTTGACACTATTTCAGTAGTTATGAGTTCCTTTTTCACAATACAAGATTGGTTTTGCACATTTTGGCTTGAAGCTCTATAATCCATATGTGTAGCAGGATTTAAATTAGTGCCCACAAATGTCATCTTAATTACTTGTGCTGCTGTGCAAAACAGGAAACAATTATTGAAAATATAAAAATGCTTTCAAATATTTCATAGTGTTTTTTTCCACCTGTTTACAATCACTTTGAGTAGTATCTCTGAATCAGGCTTAAATCAGATGCATTCCACTTATTCAAAAAATAAGAAGGCTTACAGGGATGAAAGTCTGCCTGATGCCTATTGGCACTATTCCTTTTGGGTTTATTTCAAAGGTTTGAATAATGAGTAGCTAAACGGTTAGCCTAACATTCAATGCAAAGAAAACAAAGAAGAAACAAATTCTGTGCTACGAATTACAAGTGCTAGAGAATATACCACCTATGACAAACTAAGTATCTGTAACCTGGTGTGATAAAATGTTAAATCAGCTTACACTGATTTTAGAAATACAAAGATAAAAATTTCTTAATCAAAACGAAGGAACAGAGTCTCTAAAAATATATGCCAATTATTGCAGAGCAGCCTTTTAAAGTCTTTCAAGCTTTTAAAGATTATTCAAAGCACTTGAAATGGGCTTCAATCTAATGCCTCATTTCATTGCATTAAACAGCCTAGTTAATAAAGAATCAATATATTCAAAGGGCAAGGTTATCTTTTGTCTATAAGGGGTGGTGTCATTCTGAACCTTTTATAGTTCAAATGCTGAAAAAGACCTCATGAAATCCATACTCATCAAGTGGGTCAACTAGAGCAATAAAAAGGCCTCTGAAAGAATGGCTGTCCTCCTTTAAAACAACTGTAAGTCTTATCTACCTCACATAGTGTTCCCAAATAATCAGTCAGAAAATGTCAATTTCTCATCAAGACAAGAGGCCCCAATGATATTTTTTTTCCAGCGAATACATACAATTAAGAGAATGCAGAAAGGCACCATTGGTGATTTGTAGCTTATTATGTCACCAGCAAGCTGCGATCTAGCTCTAAGCAGATAATAAGGGTTGTTGATAACTAAAGTGTCAATATGCCAAAGAACGATTTTTGAATGTGAGCCCTTGTGCTTTTTTACCTCCCCTTGCTGATCAGAGGGGCTGATAACAGTACATCTGCCAACTGACACCACATGTTGTACCTCACAATTAATGCAATGAATAAATAGCACAAAAGAGTTTGGATTCTTTATACTCTTTGAGACAATTCCCTGTTTTACCCTTCAAGGATTTCTTTTATGTTTGAATAAGGTTGCTTTTAATGAAATTTAAACTCATCAGAGGAAATCAAAAACCTCAAATCAGATTACAAATTGATTTTTTGGTCACTTGTCATTATACAATGTATTGCCATAAGTTTTACGTGGAGGGGGGAGAGGGGAGTCAAGGCACCAGAGTCTTGAATCAGAGTATGCAAACAATCTTTAAAATAAACATACTAACAAGAGATGTAAATACTGTCCTATAAGCAATTAAAAATTTGAAAAAGTTATCATTTTCAAAAAGAAAAGGTGCTTTATTGATTTTACTAATAAAAATTCACAGAACAACAAATTATTCAAGGAATTCAGGGCTATGCCATGACTTAAGTCATACTTTATTCCTTCTCATAATGTCTATTTTCTCATTCATATTTTTAAGAGCTATATTTATGTATAAGAAATTCAATTTATCACATTCCATATCTAAGAGTTAAGTCAAAACTACTTTGTGGAAAATCTAACGCCCCATTACATTCACAGTGTTCTACTCTGATGTGGCCAGCTGAAATACTAAATCAGCACCATATAGTATACCTTGAAGCTGTTTTGACTGCTTACCCATTTCACAGTGTTGGAGACTTATTCAATTAAAATATTCTTGAATGGTCATATTATATTATTTTTACTTTTTGTTTATGTGACTATGGATATTGTAAGGGCATCTTGTCAATCAGTTATGGGGTTTACATGGTCACATACGCTATCTGGGTAGAATTATGGTGCTTATAAATGCAAGTTTTACCCTTTTATCGACTACGTGAGATTTAGCTGACAGTCTTTAGTACATTTTCTTTAACAGTTTGAGAAGTTGGCTGCCTCTGCATTTCTATATATTTCTTAGCAAAAACAAAACAACAATTAGACTGACAATTGGATGCATGGCAAATTTTGTCAATCACCCAAACAAGTTGAAAAAAATCACTATGGCAGATAGAATGCATATTCTTGTTAAAATCTTTAATACAAATTTAAAAGTTAAAACACTATTGTATAAGACTGTAACTGTACTGTGACATACAGTAGGCAATTTTAAATGGTGCTCTGTTTCCATGCAGGGGAAAGGAAAAAAACAAAAACAAAAAATGTAAAATACAAAAATCATAATAAAGTTGTATCTTATGCCATCTTGTGCCTTTTATTGCTGTGCTGGGGTAAATTTATTGAGAGAGGATGGGAGAATCTCAGTTGCTCTTGGCCCTTAGTGCAGTAGGGTACAGCAGAGAGAAGGTGCATTCTGATGTCATGCATGAAAGGGTGCATATCTGTGGGGGACAGATTGGGGTGTGTGTGTGGCGGGGGAGGGGGAGTGTGGATGGACAAGCCCCTAGCATCTCAAAGCAGTTATCAGATTTTCCTGGGGTGCTCGTCTTTGGCCATCACTGCTCAAGTTCCAAGGTGGGCTTTAATCCCCTCCACTCCCACTTGGAATCACTTTCATAGCTATCCCCATTGCACTGATGCCCCCAGTAAAACCAGCTTGAAAGGCTGGGGAGGTACAGGATGAGGTCTTCCCTATGGTATTTAACAAGGCCAAGCATCCCAAAGCAGTTCTCAATCCATTCTGTGATTGCTTGGCTCTGGCCATTGCTTTTCCAGTTCCGAGATAGAGAAAGCAATTGCTGCATTGCTTGCTTGGTAGCCACAGAAGTATTATTAAAAAAACAACAACACATAGTAAGAATAGTGTTTGAATAAAAACACATTTTTTCAAGTATGCTGTCTTACAAGGTCATTCTGCCACCCCAAGTGTGAAAATATGAACCAACATGGCCACTCCCTGTCATGCACAACTGTTTGCCTTAGTCATGAAGGCACAGTTCATGTGAAGTGTTCATGTACAGTACAACTAATTTCCTTCCAGGAGATGTAATCAACAAAGGGAGAATGATCTCCACCTACAGGTCAGGGGAAAATTGCATAAAAAGGCGTTACATTAATTAGGCCAGAAAGAACCAAAATATTGACGAATGCAATTTCCATACTAATCAATTAGCAAATAAATGAGGGTATCAATATTTTTAAGTATGCCTTTTGTACCAAATAAAAATGAAGGTACATAGGATAAACATTCTGTCACTTATGTGAAATGTTTATCTTCCGTGTCTATCAACATCTCTCTTTCAACAATCAAAGAGTTCAGTAATGATCAAAACCAACAATGTCGAAATACCATTATCATAACATCCCCAAACTAACTAAACACCCTCACTTAACCCACTCCCTCAGAAATGGTCTGCATAAACTTAGATAAGGCTGAGCAGCACACAATTAACAGACTCGGGTTCTGTAGGACCAAGGGAAGAATCCAATTCCAGCGTTTAGGGCCATCTAGTACAATCACTGCTTCAAACCCTCATATGAACAAATCCAAGTGATCTCAATAGATAGGTTAAGGGCATGAAGAGAGAGGTGATTGCGAAAACACTCAAGGCCCAAACTATAAAAGAAAGTATATATTAAAGTCAGCACTTCTGATTACACCTGAAAATGAAATGGAAGTCATTACAATCTGTGGACTAGAGGAGTAGTGTTCTATATGTGAAAAATTGCTAAGCATAAACTCATCTGCAGGAGACAAAGCAAGGAATAATAGAACCAAGATCTGCATCTGATAGGAAAGATTGTCATCTCTGAGCCAAGCAAAGATGGGAAAAGTTTTATTGACTACTTGTCCTTTCTGGAGCTCCAGACACAGGCAGACATCCCAGAAGTGTCCTAGACCCCAAGTAACAAAAGGTAGCACACCAGTTCAGCTGAAAAAACAGATATGCCCTTCACTGTTTCCTCTGGTTATTTTTCCCAACCCACCAACATCACCACAGGCTTATTAAGACTGAGCCTCAACTAGCTGGTTCTTAAGCAAACCTCACTCTCAGCCAGACTCAGAGAAAGCTGGATGACGACCACAGCTAACTAATGAAATGGCAACAAAGGTGAGTGTCATAAGGGTATCAATGACACTGCCAACCAGTTTCACAATATCTCCTCTTCCCCCGCACATACACACTGAACGAGGGAAGAACCCATTTCAGAAGCACAGAACACTGCATGATCCCACATGAGAAATCCCATCACTTAGTACTAATCTTTGAGAAAGTAACAGAGCCAATCTGTTTATTAGAAGATGGTGAGATTGAAAGAGATGTGAAGATGGATGTGCATATAGGTTTGGGGTAGTGAGACAGTGGATGCCGCAGACCACCAATGAAGGTAATCAGCTCCCAACCAAGAAGGCAGGAAGCTACAAAGCAAGGAAAGTCTGGACACTAAGGGAGTTCAAGTGAAACTGTTTTGCAGAGGGTAATTAATGTGTGGAATGACCTAATTAACATGTGGAAGCTGCAATTGTGAACATATTCAAAAAAGTATTACAGGAGCACTTAGAGGAAAAATGCATTACATGTACCAACGTTAGACAGATTTAGATAGACCTCAAGGCTTCTTTCCTTCCTGAAATGTTATTACAATATCATTAATTCTATAATGATCTTTGTCCTCCACAATTATACAAATATTGCAGGCATTTTGGACAGTGATCATACATATGTTCAGAGGTATAATTGTTTATTGTCTCTGTTCTCATCAAATGCTGAAGAAGTAGGAAGAAGTGGTCTAGGAATACAACATAAACAAATAAAACACCAAAAACAATTATTTCTGAGGATAACAAACAATAATATGTCAAGTACTCTGTGTTCCAGGGAACTTCATGTTGACTAGAGCTACTGTGAGAAAAGAGGGTAGTGTTTACTGTTGTACCTGTGGCTGTGGGGGAGCAGGGAAGTCAGTGAATGGAAAAATAATCTGTGAAATAACCATTGTGAAAAATGAGAGCATTAAATTTAGAAAATTGTTGTTTTTTTAAAAATAAAGATATCAGTTGGACTGGCTATTTTCATTTTGAATGAGGAGAACTTCTGGTTTTCCAGTGCATGGAGATACTGCATGCAGCTCCATCATTAAACTAAGTTCTCAATAGCTATGTTGAACAGTACAAGGAATGATGCAGTTAAATGCATTTATTAAATCAATGTTTAAAGATGTATAAAAATGTAACAACTGTTGGATAAAAGGAGAAGCTGCTAGTGCCACAGAGACGAAGGAGATTGTGCTTTATGCTGTCACTGAATTTCTGAATGTGGATATTTTCTTAAGTGCACAATGATTTCTTAAGTTGAGTCTGTCCATTCTAAGCCATAATCAAATAGTGATTCAGTGCTAATAATTTCAGATCTCACACAAATGTTAAATTCACCAAAGATGACTTATACAATAGGAAGGAAATGTTATACTATAGCTTCCAGGAATTTCTACCTTTCGTGTAGCCTCTTGTGATTTCCACCAGTCTCTTAAGGCAAAAATCCATAAAAATAGCTTAGAGAATAACAAGCAACTGAACTCTGATTTGAGAGCAGAGTCAAAGGGGGAAGAGGAGTCTATAAAATAAAGGTAATGTTTGTTTATTGGAAATACTTCACATAAGGAATTAATTGAGCACAGCTCATACATTCAAATTTATATATTAAATACTTTGTTATGCAACACAGATAGTTATTAAATCCAATTGTTGTCAGTATATCTTATTTGAACTGCAATGTCCGCTTTACTTATATTTATATTATGATATGTGACAGGTTCAGGCCAGATGGCTGCAGGAGAGTGATAGAAGGTAGATATATTAGCCCCAGATTAAGCAGGTCCCTTTCCCCTGAGTAAGATAATGGGCTGTTCCAGAACAATCAGGAAGTTGCTAGAATCAATTAAGGCAGGCTAATTAGGACACCTGGAGCCAATTAAGAAGCTACAAGAATCAATTAGGACAGGCAGGCTAATCAGGGCACCTGGTTTTAAAAGGACCTCACTTCAGTTAGTGAGGTGCATGCGAGGAGCTGGGAGCGAGGTGCACGCAAGAAGCTGAGAGTGAGTAGGTGTACTGTTGGAGGACTGAGAAGTACAAGTGTTATCAGACATCAGGAGGAAGGTCCTGTGGTAAGAATAAAGGTGTTGGGAGGAGGCCATGGGAAAGTAGCCCAGGGAGTTGTAGTTGTCACGCAGCTGTTACAGGCAGGGGCGGTTCTACCAATTTTGCTGCCCCAAGCAGTTGCTGCTGCTGCAACAGCAGGGGAGCTGCCGCTGAATTGACGCCGCACCTGGAAGAGTGGCGGAGCTGCTGCCCAAAAGCCACCGAATTGCTGCCGCAGGACATGGACTGCTGCCCCAAGCACCTGCTTGGAGAGCTGGTGCCTGGAGCCAGCCCTGGTTACAGGAGACACTACAGCCAGCTGCAATCCACAGGGCCCTGGGCTGGAACCCAGAGTAGAGGGCGGGCCCAGGTTCCCCCATCCCCTCAAGTCCCTATTTGATATAAGAGGAGTTGATTTGGACTGTGGGTCCCACCAGAGGGGAAGGTCTTTGGCCTGTCCCCTGACCCACTAGGTGGGCCAGCAGAGACTGCGGGGATTGTTCTCCTCCTTTTCCCCATGCTGGCCAGTGATGAGGTTACCCAAGTGAACGGCAGGTTTGTGCCACTAACAAAAGGAGCCAAACTGAGGACTGCCGTGAACCTCTGAGGCAAGCAAACCCACCAGAAAGCGCAGAACCCACCAAGGCAGGTAGTAAATAGAGGCCCCAAGAAGATCACGGCTCCATTGTGGTAGCCTCTGTACATACATACCTAGTAAAAGTCAGTCCCTGACCCAAAGAGCTTAAAATCTGAATAGAGAAGACAGACAAAGGGTAGGAGAAAGGGTATTTGTATCCCCATTTTACCGATAGGGAAACTGAGGCACAGGGTAATTTAGGTGACTTACCTAAGGTAACAAAGGAAGTCTGTGACAGAGCCAGCAACTGAGCCCAGATCTCCTGAGTTCTTGTCCATTGCTTTACTAGCCAGGCCATCCCTCCTTTCATCTTGAACTTTACTGAACAAATCTAGTTCAGTGCACTGTAAGAAATGCCATATGATACCAAGCAGAATAATTAGTTTTCAATTTCAAATTCCTAATTCCATTGCTTGTTTACTCCACTGATCGGATCCAGGAGTACTGTAGATGGAGGACATGCATTAAGCTACTACGAATAGACATAGCCACACATCACTCTGCATAGACACTTGTTGGACAGTCACAAGTGACATTAACTGAGTTATGAAGGAGCTCAGTCCAGCTTTTCTTGGACAAGGAGAAGTATAACAGCACAAGCTGTGTGTATAGAAAGGTTGCATAAGCAAAAAAAAACAACTCCTTCATAAAGGTTTAATTCCTCCTTCTACCTAGATTCAGATTTCATAACCCATGCGGGTAGCCTTTGCTTAAGATCCTATCTACCTCTTCATGTGTGGTGGTGACAATTTGAGTGTCTGTGGGATGGACATAGTGGTTTGTGCATGAGAGGAGGAGTTGGAGATAAAGTTCATACAATTAAGATAGAGGCAGATTGTAGTTGCAATGGGTGGATGTGGAGGTAATAGTGGTTTCTGTAGGGAGGGAAAGAGGGTTGTAAACATAGAATAGGAATTATGTGATGCAGACCAAATGCTAGAGAAGGATGAACAGAAAATGTTCAAAATCAGACTATAATCTTTAATGTATGCATTACTTAAGCAACAAAGTAGAACAGTGAATTAAAGTCACATCTCTCTAACTGTGGCTCAAATCCTAAGTGAAAATGAATTTGGTGGTCTCCACTTAGTCCATACTGAATGGTGGTTCACATGAGAGAACCACTACACTGCTAATCACAGGTATAATTCTTGACCACACTTTAGAGCATAACATTCATTCAAAACATTTGAACAGGCATAATATAAAAAAGAAAAACAGGAACAGAGGTACTGCTGAAAAATTTATTTACTGTAAAATTCAGTTTCATCACAGCCAAAAATCAATCCTGAATTCCTGCTTGCAGAATTCACACCGATGGCACATATATGTAAGCAGCGGAAGATCCAGGTCATAAAATAATACCATAGCTGAGTTTGCCACCAGATTGATTGTGTGGGGAGCAGGGTTAGGAAACAAAGGGAGAAGAATGGCACTAGATTTTTATGCCACAGGAAACTGTATAGTAAATGGGGATCTTTCATGGGGTCTCCAGGAGGCCGGTCGTGATGTCCCTGATAGAATGCCAGGTGTGATATGGCTGAGCCAAATGCCAGTTGCTAAAGCTCTAGAGGCCCTAACGTGATGAATCCCAATACACCCACACACCACCTGCCTTCAACCCCATGCTCCACTAGACCTCTGTGACCCACTTGTCCCAAATGCCTAAATGCCACAGAACCTCCCCTGCTGGCAACTTATCACATCACACTCCACAGCAGGAGGAGAAAATGAACAGCAGAGTCATCCCCAGCAGATTCACCACACTGCCTCCTGCTGACCTATCACTGCTCAGCCAATTCATCACAACATGCTGTACACTATGTTTGCTGAAGAAACAGAATGATATTGTCTTCATTGGTGGAGATAAATGGAGGGAACCTGCTATTGAATTCTACGGAAGTTGAACTAGACCAACAATACCATAATCATCTTTATAAGACAGACACATTTTCTTAAAACACAGCTTGGAACTTGGGGTGTAGTGAGACAGATAAAAACATATTGTGATTTTGCATTTTCTTACAGAAGGGTATGTTGCCGAGGGACTGAAGGCCTGTTCAACGTCTAGATTTCTCATTAAACTCTGTTTTCTTTTTGGTCCACAATGGCATGTCTGCATGACTTAGGGACCGACTACTTGTTCAAGTGATATTGCCACATTATTTCCCAAATCAGTCTGAGCTCCCCAAAAGCTGTCATTGCAATTTGAATGTTATTACACAGAACGTTTCTTGTTTGGTTTATGTTACAATTGAGTGAAAATCAAGCCTACCACAGTAGGTCAGCAAAATCAACAATATGACAGACAAGAATTACCCGCGGTACCTCCTCCCGCCACCACCTGCATTCAGCATGAAGGACTAGTACCAGGAGATGGGAATAAAAGGAGATTGAGTCAGACAAGACTTTTAATTAAATAGTAGTGTTACTGTAAACATGCTTGTATTTGTCAGCTTGTATTCCGTTCTTCCGTAGTACAAAGAAGGGAGATTACAGATACAGCAGACAGCATCTTATCGAACGCTTTACAATGTTTTAATGCTATATTTGTTTCTGCTAACCTATACTTTTGTGATTTTCAGTAGGTGTCACATATAGTCAATATGGATGGGAGAACCTTAAAAGGTTGTTAGTTCTGCAGTACATTGGAACCTTTCAAAAAGTTCTGTTTATCAAAACATAAAAAGAAATGAACATTGTTTTTCATGGGGAAATTACTCATAAGGCTTTTAGTTTTCAGTTCTAAACCAATATTTACTGGTAAAAGTTTGCTGATATAAAGTTGCAGACTCACTGCTTAATACAGGTTTAGGCTGAACCTCCTTTTCCAGATTTGTTATAGTACTCCTGATCTGCACTTCCTCTAATGGTAACCTTTCCAATACTCCTCATCAGTTCCTGAGGTGGAAACTGGTCTGACGCTCTGAAACAACACAGGTTCAGATCAGCACTTTAAAAGACAAATAATGCCCTGAAAACACTTCTTTATGGAATGGCAAACATATCAAAAAAGCCTACCTTCAGTGACTGGCAGATGTCAAAACAGAAACTATAATTGCTCCAAAAATAGTAAACATGTATTAGTGCCATTCAGTAAATAGATCATTTTACATTTTGTGTTGTGAAACAATAAAGGTCACTAAAAACATGTTCATACCACTGTCCCTTTGCCTAAATGGCTCCTTTAAGGGTGTGGTTCTGGTCTTGCCTATATCTGTCATTGATATCAATGGAGTTACACAAGCCATATTTCAGAGTGGTAGTCATGTTATTCTCTGAGGTGCCACAAGGACTCCTTATTGTTTTTGCTGGTACAGACTAACACATTTATTTATTTCTTATTTATTGGCTCGTATCATTCCACCGAGAGAGAGAGAGAGAGAGAGAGAGAGAGAGAGAGTAAATAGAGGTCCTGATGAGATCTCCCCCCCTCTCCTCCTCACAGATATCCTCCAGGATTTTTCTGGTAGTTTTCCCCTCATAGAATGAGCTGTAGGCCCCTCTGCCAAACCTGGGTGATCTTGAGAAGCCCACAGAAGGCCATGACCATCAATGAGGAAGCCCTTTGCCTCTACAATATCTCTCCCACACCTCCTTGCCTGAAGAGCTTTCTCCGTCTTTTTGCACGTTTGCAGATTCAGTGCCCTGCAGGAGTCTTCTTGCTCCCTGCAGTTTGTCTACAGCCCTAGTTCCAGTTTCCTGGGCTTCCCTCCTTCTCTTTTTATCCTGATATTGCCTGGTTCAACCCAGGTGTTGCTTGTCCTGTAATCAGGGTTTGCTTAGCCACAGGCTCTCCAGCGCACGGGGCAAGTCATCTTGTTACATACTGTAACACACACACACACACCTTACAACCTTTCCCACCCCAGGGCAAGTTCTTCAGTCTTCACCTACGCCTTCTGCTTTGTGACTGTGAGGTCTGAGCCCCAACAATCTCCAGCTCAGTAACCATAATGAGCAGGTGATCTCTTTCTTCTAAAGTGGCCTGATGCTCCTCAGCTAGCTTGTCTCCTCCTTTCAGAACCAGCTGCCTGGCTTCTTTGGTTGTCAGTTTCTTCTGGTACTTCTCCTTCAAGGATATATAATCACTAATCTCTTCTCCTTTCAGCTCAGTGTTAATTGACTCATCAGCTGTAGGGGACACTCCCATAACTGCCACATCAATGCTTGTGCTCCTCCCACAAACATTGGTGTTTTCCTGCCCTTCATGCAGAGTTCCCATGACCAGATCTTTCCAAGGCTGGTTTTCTCTTCGGCTCAGTGTCCTAGACCCATCTGCTCACCAACTGTAGGAACGACTCTGTCCATTCCCACTCAGCTTATTGCTTTTGCCTCTGGCCCTTGGAACCGGCAAACTTCTGAGACCACACAAGCAATGGTTCCATGTTTTAATTCTCTCCCCAGAAGAGGGTTTTATTTCGTAGTGCAGGAGTTTCAGGAAATCATTAATCCCTCCCCAACCCCCTGTCAGTTACTATTCTCTTCCAGACTCCCAGTGGAGAGCTGCCTACACTCCACAGGTCTCCATCTACCCTGAAAAAATGGCTCATATTCCACTTCTTCCTGCCCCTATCAGGCCTTGCTTCTACCCAACAGTTCTAATAAACCCTGCTCTACAAGCCCCAAAATTCTACTGATCTGAGGGCACACCAGATACAGGTCAGAGACGGGACATGAAACCTTCTTAAAGGCACAGTTCACCCTGTGACATAGCCTAACGGATTACCAAAATTTTTCTTTGGAAAAAAAAAATCAGTCTTTTCCAAAACTCACAGTTGGACACCCCAGCCTGGCCCATCATTTATGCTTCACGACTGAGTCACAACAAAGCCAGGGTGTGATAATATCCCAGCAAGATACCTTCTCATTTCTCCTAATGGTCCAAATTCCATAGCCATGGCAAGTTCGCTATGTCAGTACATACAGTACCAAACTCTGCTCTGTTATACTGCTGTAAATCAGGTGTAAATCAATGCATAACAATGTTACTGAATGCAGAATTTGGCCAGAACCATTCATTAAACAATGCAAAGCACAACTAAAAAAAACCTGACACTTCAAGAAGGCTTTTTAAATGTATTTTTTCTCATTGAACTAATCAATGTATTGATATGAACAACCCATGAACTGTGCTGACCTAAAATATTAGGACAATATCAACGCAGTATGTAACAAAGATAGTTTTGTGTATATGTGTGTGTGTGCTGGAGGAGGGTGGTACCCTTAGAATGGTTTTATCTAACAAGAATCAATATTTAAGATTATGTAATGTTCATGCCAATTTGCAGTAGCTGCCAACCCAAGGACAAGGACTGAGTAATTTATAATGTAAGGACTCCACTTTCTGAGTGGAAAATAAAGATTTAAGCTTTTTATCCTGTGCTGAACTTTTCTCCTCCATTCTTAACGGTAGCTGGCAAATAAACCATCTATTTTGGTTTGTGTGAACTGCTTGTACTTTGCACAGCTCCTATACTAAGTTCAAATATAAGACACAACAGAAAGAACAATTTTAGATGCTACAACAAACATTTCAGCAGTCACAATTGAGCTTCCTCCAGGTCAAATCTACATTGTTTCTGTCAGTAATTTCAATTTTTGTTTTACCTTAATAAAAATCTTGTCTTACATTCTTCTACCATCTTGATCAAAAGAGAAAGCCTTTTTATTTTCAGACTCTAATGGCTATTCTGTCCCATATTTTTAATGTGAAGATTAAATATTTATAAATTCCAAGTCAATAATACCGCCTAACTAGCATCTACAAAAGCAACATATTATGTAGCCAATGTTCACTTAAATGGAGCCAAAGGTCAAAAGGTCAAATAATCAAAGTAGAACAGTGGTTAGAGAGTACATCTGTTGTCATTCTTATTAGGACAATAATTTTTCACAGTGGTGTACTTATATTTGGAAGTAAACAATTACATTGATCTGAAGTTTTCTTTTGTTGCGTTGAGTTTCAGTACTGCAGTGATGGGCAGGATAGATAGATCGACGCTTCACAAAGCCATAAGTATGCTGAAGCTGCTTCCACTTAACAAGGTACAATATAATTTCCAGGGAAAAGATATTTATTAGTACAACAGATGTTGGGCCTTATTCTGGCCTCCCTAATACTGGATATACTTTAGTGTAACTCCAATGACTTCACTGCAGATTTACTTTTACACTGGTGTAAATGAGATCAGAATTTGGCCCATTATGTAGATACAATAGCAAAATTTAAAAAAGAACTAACTATAACTAATTTCTATATTTTGCCTTTGACTCAGACCCAGCAGGAAGACAGGCAATATAATAACGTTGTTTAAACAGGCCACAACTTTATTGATAGAACTCAACTAAAACTATCTGGCAACAACGGTCCAACACAGGTCCACCCTTCTTTAATTAGTCACCAGGGCAACCCAGGAGGAGGAGATGGTCAATAAACTTCCCGCATCTATAGGGGATGCTCTACCCATTCCTGATCCATGCTCAAATTACCCAAGGTCCATACACCCTTTTAACCAAGTTGGACCCAGCCACAGTTACAATCACCAGATCAATATTAACACTAGCCTCCAGGCTGCTCAGAAGAGAAGGAAGAATAAACTCATGAACACAGACTAATTGGCAACAAGGGGAAAATTCCTTCCTTGCTCCTGTAAAGTTTAATTCCCCCAGTATAGCAAGAAACCTAATCCAGAAGAGGGAAGGGAGAGGTCATAGGACAACAAATGGCATCCACAAGAAGGAAAGGGGCTTGCTTGCCCCTAAGTTGGCCACGATGCTGATGGGGCACTCCCCACTACTCATACCAAGCTCTCCACTGCACTATCTTAAGCTCTCCCAGCATACAGCAGAGGTAATGCTCTGGGGAAAGGGAACTACTTCAAAGAACTTGCCAGCATCACACCGCTAGAGAAAGTTGGGCTAGGAGGGGGAGAAGCGCATGCTGAGACTCCAAGGCTGTTCTTCCCCTGCAATGCAGGTTCCCTCAGCATTGAGGCTGCAAGGTACATTCTCTACCCCATCTGGAAATGTAGTCAGTACCTATTTTTAATTACATCACTAATTTTTGTAAAGCATAGTTCATAAAGTTTGGATTCTCTTGCTAACTCACAGATGAGAGAATAATTATGGATATTTTCATTAAAGAATCAAAACGTACTGTAGCTTTATTTGCTACTTCTAGGAACAGAATTTGCCATGCCTAGGCCACATAGCTGGTATCCCACCCACTATAAAGACCAATAAATAAAGGCTTTGGAGGGAAGTGAAGAAAATCACAACGCAGCTAGCCTGTGAAGAGGAAAGTCCTTTCTTGTTTCTGCAGATGATCAGTTTATTATGCCTGAAGCATAAAATTTCATTACCCTGATTATTTTACCCAGCATAGCTTCATATGTTATTAACAACAGTGGGCCTGATCACATGCCCATGATCTCTGAGCTGGACATGTTGAAAGTGAAGATCAGCTGTCAGCAAGGTAGAGGTCCGTCTTTCCTCAGACGCCATGAAGTGTGTTCTGTGGGCACTAGGAATTTGAGAATGGTGAATGGATAGGCCAGGGAGGAGAGTTGTCTTGGAGACAATGGATCTCTGCATAGATGGACTGAGGTGATCTGTAGGGTTTAGTAGCTGACACTGTGGCTTGTTCCATGGCAAGCCTAGGGGGTAGACTCTGTTCCCATCATCTGATGGAACAATTAGGAAGAAATCTCCATTAATTTAAAACTTATTTCCTCTTCCTTAGACTCTCCTACAGGTTTTCCCTCAGAAGGGGCTGATCAGACCCAGGGATCATAAAAACTATCTAGCACTTTTTAGAAAAGAGCAATTATATTTGTCTTGATGATCTCCTGTAGCAGTGAATTCCACAGGTTGGCTATACATTGTGTAAAGAAGTATTGCTTTGATTAATTCTAAATTCCCTACCATTTAATTTAAAAAGGATCTAAAAAGAAAACAGTGGTCTTGCAGCCAGTGTTTCCTCTAAGCTGTGCGGCTGCCCAAGAGTCAACCAAGTGCCGTGCACTGGATTAGCAGAGCCGTGCACATCCGGCATGTGTTCAGGTGCCCCACCCTCTGCTGCTCTGCAGCCATGTTGCTCCTGCCCTCTGCCTTGGAGCCCCTGGCCAGCTACTCCTGGCACCCTCCTGCTTGCTGTACAGAGTGGGGAGATAGGGGGCACTGATGTCAGATTGTTCTCTTCCCCCGCCCCCTGACCACATACCCCATCTCTGCAGAGAGGGGGAGGGGGAACAGAGCTCAGGAGCAGGACAGGAGCTACTG
The DNA here is from genome assembly GCF_965140235.1 of Caretta caretta. Taxonomy (NCBI): domain Eukaryota; kingdom Metazoa; phylum Chordata; order Testudines; family Cheloniidae; genus Caretta; species Caretta caretta. The sequence goes on from NC_134212.1 coordinate 100,929,799, forward strand.
GCAGCTGCTGTGGTCTGAATGAGCCACCTGGTGAGTGCCACTGTGCTTAAAGAGACAGTGCACGGTCTACCCTTCCCCAGCAGCCAGCACACACACTGTCTCTGTGTCTTTCTCACATACACACACACACACCCTGTCACACACAGAGTCTCTCTCACACAAGCATATACATATATATATACACACACACACACACACACACACAGTCTCTCTTTCACTCTCACCTCCCAACACATACTTGTGTTATTTTAGTTGTTATTACTTCTTGGTATTTCCTGCAAGGCACATATATTCTCTGTAATTTTATTCTTTCAAAGTGCTGTTATTTTAGTTTTTTGACTGGCCTATGTATTTCATAATTTTATTTCTCTCTTATGCCTAAATTTTATTCTTTGCTTAGTGAGTTCTAAGATGCCTAACCTGTCCTGGCTGGAGTAATTGTCCATATGGTAACTTTTAAAAAAAATATTATATCTTGGTTTTTTGTTTCTACTGGTGTCGCACATCTGCACATGACCTTGATATTGGTGCACATAACAAAATTCATTCCGCACATGGATGGAAAAAATTAGAGGGAACATTGCTTGCAGCCTTCTTTGAAAGATTGGTATAGTCTCAGAAAGTCTTTTTTTTTCCTTCTTGTTTTTCAAATACTATCTAGCCTCAGAAAATCTGGTGATTGGAGAATTAGTGAAATGAGACACCACAAAAGTCAAGGTAATGAATGCTGAGCACTTGGGATGGGAAATGATTTTTAGTCAGACTGTCTAAAACTCTATTTTTTGTTTGTAACTTTTAAACTTCACTGACCAGTTAACATTTTGGATTTTAGACACCTTTGCTAAAGAGTCAACACCCCAACCCTTCAGTTATAACATGCTCTGAGATCACCAAGAAAAATCAGGACAAATTGACATTCAGGATATTTCCAAGATAGAAAAATAAACAAAGACTTATAGGGGGAAAAAAACACTTGTCAGGCCATTTATACATCATATAAAAACATGAAAAAAGAGCAAAAGGCCAATTAAAAAATATTAAGACAAAACAAAACAAACCAAACTTTGCAGGCCATTATTAATAGATTAGTTCCTTTATCTGTTGGGTGAGAGTAAGGAGAAGGAACTGACTAATTTGCTCTATACTGTTCTATCTAAAGTACTTAAATGATTCCGTCACCTTAGTATCTGGGCTTCTCAAAAATCTTTAATATATTTATCCTCACACCACCCTGGTGATGTAGAGGAATCTATTTTTTCCATATGAGGAACCAAGGTACAGAAAAACTGTGGGCAGGTTTACACTACAGCCGGGATCGATGCTCTGAGATCGATCCATTGGCAGTTGATTTAGCAGGTCTAATAAAGATGCGCCAAATCGACTGCAGATCGCTCTCCAGTCGACCCCTGTACTCTACCCCTGACAAGAAGAGTAAGGTGACAAAAGAAAATCTCCCTTCGACCCCTCACAGTGTAGACCCCGTGGTAACTCGACCTAAGGTACGTCGACTCCAGCTACGTTATTCACATAGCTGGAGTTGTGTAGCATAGGTCGACTTACCGCTGTAGTGTAGACATAGCCTAAGTGACTTGTCCAATTTTGTGTCAGAGAAGGGAATTGAACCTAAATCTTCTAAGTTCAAGCATAGCATTCTTAACGTTGAATGCCTCAGAAAAGGCCTCTTTACTCTCTCTCTTTTCAACAAAGAATCACAGACCTATATGAAAAGGAGTACTTGTGGCACCTTAGAGACTAACCAATTTATTTGAGCATGAGCTTTCGTGAGCTACAGCTCACGAAAGCTCATGCTCAAATAAATTGGTTAGTCTCTAAGGTGCCACAAGTACTCCTTTTCTTTTTGCGAATACAGACTAACACGGCTGTTCCTCTGAGACCTATATGACTAAAGGATAGTTGTATGTTTCTCCAAAGGTCAATGTGTCTTAAACTTGACCTAGTGACAAACATGCTGGTTACTAATTTTTGGTTTTGCAATTATTTTTTTAGAAGGGTCTTTTTCAGTGGGGGCTTTGCCAGCACAAAGCATTTTTAAAGCAAACATCTTGAAAAACATCACATCTATGGTCTAAAGTCAGTCACATAAAGGCATATAACACAAAAGCAGATCTCACAACTGAAAGATTCACAGAGCTGCCATTGCTAACTCCACTTCAGTTGTGTCAAAAGCCTGCTTCACCATAACACACTTCATTTTATTAGTGGGCTGGCACAAACGGGAGAGGTGAGAGCAGCTACAGGATCATTTGTCTGGCATGCTGGAAGAAATCCATGAGGCAATGGATGCAGTTGAATTAGGCCACAACTTTATTCATCCAAAATATCTGGGAGTACCCGGCAATAAATTGTACAGTGTAGTTCATTTCCTTAATTGTTTCCACCTGTTTGGAAGGCTGCCACCAGCCCTCCCCCTTTCCAACCTGGTCCCAGCCAACCTATTGCTGGGATCCCACTACTCTCCCCTCATATGAGGGTTACGGGGACTGAAAAGGAAGGGCGGATTTGGCTCCCTGATGTACCAGACATTGGAGCCCCGGATCCCCTTTCCCAACTTTCCTTAAGGGATGCTTTCCTCTAAATTCCCTTTCAAACAATTTTATCTGATCACTTTATTCCTTCCATAACAAGTACATCTTCCCTGGATAACGGCCACATTTTTTTTTATTTACTAAGTTGCTTTTTAACATTTTAACCTAACCTCCCTGCCCACACACTTTCCCCTCACCCCCCAGGTCCCTGACCAGCTGTGGGAAACGCAAAAATACCCACCCCACCTCAGCCAATCTGGGGGGAGGGAAAAATTCCCTCCCAGCCCCCAAGGATAAAGGCAACTACTATAATGCCCACAGCAGATCATGACAGAACTTGGTTCTACTCTGATTCCAAAGGTGGGTATTGCCAGCGAGAGAAGACTTCTCCAGAACTGCCCGGCATATAAATATTTCCGCCACCCATTTTGGTCATCTGGAAGGACAGTGCCCATCCCCCCCATCTAAGTCCGGCCACTTCCTATTCCTCTTTGCCTAGTCCAGGTAAACATTCCTCTTCCTCCCTCTCTGCCACCAATTGCAGAGAGTGTCCTTATAAGAGAAATATCTTCTTTTCTTCTGGCCAGCCAGCTAAGGGCCCACTACATACAGTTGTGGTGAGCACATAAAGCAAAGAATCACACCTATTTATAGCTGAAAGACAGCACACAGGAAGCTCTCCTCCTATTGCTTCTATTATTGTTACATTCTGGGTTTTCGCATCCAAGAGGCAGGTCAAACAGCCATACCCTTTCACTTCCTCTCAGAATTACTTCCTCAGGCAGGGTCCTTTACATGTGGGAGGAGCCACAGCCTTTGGGTGTTGTGTGGATGTGCATAAATAAGTCCTCTCACTATCAGCCAGCACAATAACTCTGTTGTACACACAAGCATAAGATTTAAATGAATGTTTGAGTGGAGAGTACAGAGCCACATTATTACCCTGAGCCCTGTTGTTAAGCTTGAGGTAAAGACTTGGTAGCTAAGATACATACTTTATTAATCACTAAACAAAAGCTGGTAATTGGGCTAACACTAAAGCTGGGCAAAGGGCTATCAACATATGTAACACTGATCAAGTTTGGCCTAAACCGTATAAATACACGAATAACCTTTCATTCTCTCTAACTCTCAGGCTCACTCAGACCCAAATGTTACACTCTACTCCACTTACCCCATCAAGGACGAAATGGACTCCATCTCAATGATTTGTGTTGGAGGAACTGTGGTCACATTTTGGTTTCCAATAGAAAGACAACATAACCTAATTATAAATTAATCTTTTGAGGTATCTTCCACTGGGGCATTGCTTAGGAGTGAATGATAATATTGTATAAAATTGAACAAAATACTTCCTCTTGTTGTTAGCTGCTTGAATTACTATTGCAACTGATGGGAGAAAAATCAATGCTCCCTCACGGGGCAGCCAGCTTACTGAAATATGGGAAGTGTTAGCCATAGAAAAATGAATAGCTTAAAAATTATTCATATACCAAGTATCTGCTGAAGTAGAAAGTCATCATTTCTCCACACTGAAGTTGGGTTTAATTTAATTTCAAATTTCAACTCCTTATGTATGCAAAGTTTTAAAATGTTCTTACTTTGACTGATGTGACCTCTCATGTTCCGTATAATGAACTTAAGTGAAAATTACTCACTTGTGGCCACATTATAAAATTTTATTCTAAATTACTCCTATAATGTACACTTTGCCAGACAGACCCCCTTGTTACTACACTACTTAGCTATTTTAATTGCTTGATCTGTCAGTGAGTATGAGACCAAATACCATAAGGGCTCAATATAATCATTTACCAACTTTCTCACTGGGAAAAATAAATGGGCATCCCTTGTTTTCAAACAGAACTTTGTGCCCACCCTCCCAATTCTTATTATAATTCCATTTCTGTTTTCCAAATTCTTAACTACTTTCAAAATCTTTCACATGGCCAATCTAGAGTTCTTCAGTTACCTTATGCAACCACAGTATGCGATGACTAAGCATCCCACTAACCTTTGTAGAAATGTACCTTTTCCTTACTTCATGTATAAGCAGGGAAAATGCTATTTTCGCTCAGTGAGATTTTCTTTGCAGCTCATAACAACTCTTGTACTTGGCATTGCTTTGCTTTGATCTAACCACCTGTCTGAAAATATCTTTAAATGGTATGAGTTTCAGTAAGGTTTGCACATTTGTGTTTGAATCTACATCAGCTTTGCAATCCATTGTGTCTGGGTTACCATCCATAAAGATCCATAAGGGACAGAGATGAAAAAGGGTTCTATGTTTGTATGATAAGCAATTATATAGATCTACAATATAATTTTTTAATAATCTATATATTATGGCCTTAAAAGCTGCCTTAGATACTGGGTGAAACGTTCAGCTAAACAGCCATTTCAGGGTATGTTTTCATTGGATAGTTAATCTGGCTGATTGACATGGGCAGGGGTGTGGAGCACCTGGGTCAGACTAGCCCAGGTCTGAGCATCCGCACTGTAAGGCCCTACACCCATGTTACTGTGTCCTCACTGTTTTTACACTCAGCCATGTGTGTCCAGGGGCATATCTCCTGGTTCCTTGTGCTGAGACACTCCAGAATTCCTTCCCATTCATAGATTCATAAATACTAAGGTCAGAAGGGACCATTATGATCATCTAGTCCGACCTCCTGCACAATGCAGACCACAGAATCTCACCCACCCACTCCTGCAAAAAATCTCTCACCTTTGTCTGAGCTACTGAAGTCCTCAAATCGTGGTTTAAAGACTTCAAGGATCAGAGAATCCTCCAGCAAGTGACCCGTACCCCATGCTACAGAGGAAGGTGAAAAACCTTCAGGACCTCTTCCAATGTGCCCTGGAGGAAAATTCCTTCCCGACCCCAAATATGGTGATCAGCTAAACCCTGAGCATATGGGCAAGATTCACCAGCCAGATACCCAGGAAAGAATTTTCTTTAGTAACTCAGATCCCACCCCATCTAACATCCCATCACAGGCCATTGGGCCTATTTACCATGAATATTTAAAGATCAATTAATTACCAAAATCATGTTATCCCATCATACCATCTCCTCCATAAACTTATCAAGTTTAATCTTAAAGCCAGATAGGTCTTTTGCCCCCACTGCTTCCCTTGGAAGGTTATTCCAAAACTTCACTCCTCTGATGGTTAGAAACCTTCCTCTAATTTCAAATCTAAACTTCCCAATGACCAGTTTATATCCATTGGGTCAATTATGGAAGAACTTGTCTGTCCTTCAAGGGGAATTGTGGCAAGGCATTTGATGACTATCAGTATTCAAGTGATTTTTCCTGCATCCTCACCGCAAAGCGGGCATATTCCAATCTGAGTTAAACCAGAACCTGGACTCTCTAACAAATATCTCCAGCTGGGTAATCTAGCCCAAGCTTAAAGCACCTTTAAACCCGGCCAGAGGTTTTTCTGGCAGAAGGGTAGGCTAAACATAGGTAAGAGCCCAGGTTAACTGTGCAGTGAAGACATATTTTCATCAGAGCTACAGAGCTAGTGCCTCTAGACAAGAGGCTATTTTCGAGAACCACAGAATAGCCTGAAAGTGTGTTTGGAAAACTCATTAAAAACAGATAACTCAAGATGCTAGTTTTGATGAAGGGAGATAAACAGATGAGTTTCTTGGGGCGGTAGCAAAGATGCTAAATCACTGCTCATACTAGTCAAGCAAACTGGTCAGTTACTCTCTGCCAAGCACATTGCCATGGACACCAGGAGTTAGTTGGATTGCTAGAGAAGACAGAAAGTGAAATATGGGAGTTGAAGCTGAGTAAGACTCTCACTGTACAGCATGCCTGCACTCTGATTGGCTTAGACAATACCATTTCAGTAAAATACTTTTTGACTGTGATAAACTGTTAGTAAGTGATCTTCAAAACTACTTCTGTTTAATTTGAGTTCACTGACTGGGTACAAGCCACCTTTTCTCTGTGTTTTTTTCAGTGACCATTTGACTAAAAATGAAACCAGTTTTACACTAGCTTATTCCTAATGTGCCATGCCTCATATTTATGGTTTCCAAACTTTCACGTATATCAGTTGTCATGGAAGAGTGACAAAGCCCACAGGTCCCTGTACACAGAGCAAAGCGGCTACCCTCTATTTGTCCACAGTTTCATAGTTCCAGTGGAACATTGCTGTCTTGGTACATCATGGTCATAGAGATAGCGGTGGTCATGGTCATAGACATGAATCATCTAACTTCTAGTGAAATTGGGAGGAGGGGAGAAAAGATGTCTAAATGAGTCCAATACTGATTATTAAGGTCCTAAGAGGCAATCTAATTTAGCTATATAAAATCATGAAAGGGAAAGAATTAATTGATACTAATGAGTTATATGAGATATCATCATAATTAATTCCTAAATAACAAGAGGACAGGGGCTGAAGTGAGGGGGGAAAAAAAGACTGGCCTAGATATCATAATAGATTACAAAGGGTATTTGAAATAAGAAACAAACTGCCAAAGTCAGAGATGGAAGGAAGTTTGTAAATCTTTTCAAAAAGGAAATGAACATATTTGTTTTCTTTTTTTGAGACAAGAGAATGAGCTGATAAAGACACTTGTTGAATTTTTGCAGTTAAGCCAGTGAAGCATAGGTTTGCTTTTATTACCCAGGCTTACAAGGGCAGGTCTTGGTGGACTTCACCAAGGAGAAGTGCAGGCATTCCCAGTTGCATTTAAGACTAGATAATGTATTTATCTGAAAACATTTAAAGATGTTAATGTTCATTTACCACTTTGCTGTGTGAGCTTCTTTAAAAAAAAAAAAAGACATGGGACCAAATTCATCCCTGGTGAAGGCAACAGAGTTACACGAAGGATGAACATGGTCCAATCTGTCTATCAGAGAGCACAAATACAACACACTATGGAAGTTCTAGGGTAACTACATAGATTTTATTTTATTTCTTTCTAAATAGCAGTGCTGACCAACTCCACACATAAACCCCCCTGCAACTTCACAATGTATTAAGTTGCCATTCCTATATTGCTGCAGTAACTTAAGCAAAGATTTTTTTTCAAACATTCTCATTTTTTTGTGAACAGTGACTATAGCTTTTACTCCATTTTGGAGCTACTTACTTCTTTGGTGTATAAATCACAGATGACCAGTTATGTGCTAGAGGACAAAATGCTTTGATGAATCACAGAAACGATAAATTATGTAGGAAAAGGGCACTCTCTTTTTGGAAATCCCATAAAATTATCATCACATGTTGATTCCGTTTTCATGAATACAAATCAAAGACTCCTAGAGACTTATCTCAAAAACTCGCACGAACAACTGGTTGTTTCTCTTGCATGAGCTATTTAAAATATGGAATTTTAAAAACAAATTCAGGTCAGCTTATGAATCTTCCATTTTTTATTATTATTATTTAGTGAAGCACAAAGTATTATGCACATGTGTCAACGTTAGAAAATACTCCTTCATGGGGAAATTACTTACAACTGAGGGTTAATAGTAGTAGTTTGTACTCATTGAGGGGAGAATGTACTCATATGAGCAGAGTTGTTCAAATCCCTATTTAGTACAGTGTATATGGTTGTTTTTAAACATGCATCTTAAGATAAATGAAACTACTGATTCCTGAATGCCTCCTGCTGTGTGGCAGTACACACAGTATGGTGTGCTGAAAATCTACTAATACGGGAAGTAGAAGCTCTGGGAACATGCACAGAGGCTAACCTTAGGGTCCCATTTATGTGAAACAACGCAGTTATGAAAAACTTACACGTCACCATGAATATGGGCTTGATTCTACAGCTTTGAAGTCAGTGGGAATGCTTTTGACCTCAATGAGAGCAGGGTTTAAATATATAAGAACGGGAGGTGACTCAAGTATTGTGTGCAAAACATGTATAAAATGCCTGATGTAACCCATGGGCCCTGGGAGTGGGGAATCCCACTTTTGGAGTCAACACACCTTGTCTTTGCTGGATCAAGAAATCAGCATAATTCCTCATAGCTAATAAAAAAGTGTTTCTAAATTACAAATCTACTTAATTAAAATGCCTTGCAAAAATCTTTTTGTGTTATTTTAATTTTCTTTTAAAAAAATCACAAGTTTTTTTCTGTCAACATGTTATTGTCACCATGTTAAATCACAAAAATGTGTTGGTGTTTTGGGTCAGGATGACGTATCCCCTTTTCTTCTCTGTGTGTGTCAGTTGAAGAAAGATCTTGGATTCTGTATTCAGTTGGAGGTGATATTCTTCCAGTAATAGGGTCTAGTATTTGGTAAGCTCTACAGGCAGCTGTACTGATGGATCTGGAGTTGCCACAGGCTTTATCACATGGGTCAGATACTGATGGACTGTCAAGAGTCACATACCTCTGGATGCTATTTCATTTTGAGTTACCTTTAATTGTAGATAAATCTTATTTTTTCCTCAAAAGATATCTATAGAGATATGACCTTTTTTTTTTTTTTTTTTTTTTTACAAATAGCCTTTTCCATACCTAGTGGAAAGTTGATATCCACTAAAATTTACGAACAGCACACATGCTGACAAATGGCACAGAAATATTGGTTTGTAAATTTTACGTAACATATTTTTGATATTATTGTGAAGTCTCCCGTTTTTCGCATACACCGGGCAGTTCATATCAATATGCACAGAATGCCTTGCTTTAAAAGTGGGAATAATAAAGCCAAAAAAACATATACCAAAGTGTTACATTTGATACTCATTCAAATCAAGTTATTTCCTACAGATGGTAATTATTTGGACCAAGACATTAATTTTCTATAGCTGGCAGACTAGCCAAGTAAGGAAGTATGAATAAAATATATTGTAGCATAGCATATCAATATATAGTAAGAACAATATACACAAACAGTACATTAAGCATTATAGAAGACAACATGCTTGGAAAAACAGAACCCATTTTAGCAACTGGTTTCAAATTCCATATGCCTTTAGCCTGTCTGAATGTTAAACATTGCTTTATATTTTTCCTTGTGCCACTTCCTATTATGATAATGTTTCATTAGTTTGAGAATCTGACCTCATAATGCTAGACTAAAAAAGGCAGACAGACAAACAAGTTCTTGTATTCAATGTGAACATCTTGCAGCTTACACGCTTGTTTGCCAGGTTCTGGGTTCCTTACACACACAGATAGTGCAGTGTCAACAAAAATGCTACAGTGACATTTTTCTCTTTCTCTCTCTCTCTCTCCCTCTCTCTCAATTACATGTAAGCTTTTCACTGCCAGTATAAAATACATATTGTGCTCTTGCAAGATTCATTGTACTGAGGTCAGCTGGAACTTATTGTCCTTGTTGCTTTAGAACAAGACAAAACTGACATCTGTAAGAGTTGCTGTTAAATAATCAAAAACAGGAGAGGTATGGAGCAATATAGAAAAATGAAAATGTTGGGGCACTTTGGTAGAAAATAAGTAATTTAGATACAATGTACGGATGCTTGGCTGCATGGCACTTTGCTGTTTTATGGTCAGACTGTTGTTTTAATAATTTAATTTTAAAATTTAAACATACCAACTATTTTAGATGTTTTAAAATAAAAGTTGATCTCCCAGTCCTTCTCATATACATATGATTAAACATTAAGTGGAACTAATAGTTTGGATTACCAATGCTCTTTCTTTATGTTTACCTCATGACAGAGTTTCTGCCAGTATTACTTTCCCATCCAAATGCATTGTTAGTGAATTATATTGTCCCCAATACCAGTTGAGAGGACAGATATTTAAGACCCTAATTAAAAACTATAGATTAATTTACTGGACACCTCAAATCAGTAAATTAAAAATAAATGATTCAACCATGCGTTAAGCATTTAAGAGGAAGAAAAGCTTATAAATTGCACAAATACAGCCAAAACAACAGGCCTTTCTTTTCTAAGGTACGGCTTTTACATGGAAAAGCCACATGGAAACAGGCACAGAGCTTTACCTAGAATGAGCTGTTGATAAATCTAATCCTGGAGGACTGGAAATCAGGTAAAAAAAATTTTGATGAAAATTATGTACATGTACTTTGACAAGCTCATAAACACTGCAGCTATGATAAGTTTTCTTATTTATTTATTTATTTATTTAAAGACCTGACACAACTGTATAAGCCCAAACTCTAATTTTTACAGACCTGGGTTTGGAGATCTGTCATTGAGAGATATAATGGAAAGAATAATTGCTTGGTAGCTGCACAAACATGAGATTTGTTGTCAGGCTACAGTTCGGAGGCTACATCTGGTGTCTGAAATGATTGATGCTGTCTGTGTGTGTGATTTGGGAAACAATTTTTTTTTTTTTTTTTTTACTAATGTAACTGACATTCCTAACTTTCATATAATCAGAGCAATTTATTCAGAACTATTTAAAAACTTTTTTTTACACGCTTAAATACATCTTTCAAGTGTAGATATTCAACATGCAATAACAGTAGTGAAGGTAAGCATGTGATTTCAATTTAAAAATAAAAGTCATGTCTGAATAACAGAACAGCATTCTCATTTCCTAATACTCTGGTTTTTACTACTTTGCATTCAACTGTGAAAAGTCTTTTAAAACTCCGAACAGCAGTAAAACTTGAATGAATTTTTGACCCATTATTGCATAGCGGGTGCGCTTTCCAAGTTCTAGAGACTGCCAAGTTCTCCCCACCTAATATTTCCACTTTAATTGTGCCACTTGAGAAATTTACGTGCCTCAAAATATGGCATGAATCTTACGCTTATTGCAGTATCATTAGCAGCAACATTTAAGCAACATCTGTGTGCTATAGAACTAATTGAAGTAGCAGAAGTGGCAGCTGTAAATCCACAGGAAGATGGCAGTTTGCACCCAGCACTGCTGAGTTAGCTAGTAACTGTCAGCCTGTTCCTGCAATCTGCTCTGGAGTACTATGGTACAGGAACACAATGTCCAAAAAAATACAGCGAGTAGGCTAATGATCCTATTAACCACTTTGCTGCACCAATTTGGCTTTTTTTCCAGTTTCCTTGTTGAATTTCATTATATATTTCACCATTCCAGTGAAAAGTACAGTATGAGACATGTCTGATTTTAAACTACTTACCTGAACTGAGTGAGGCTTGTTTGGCTGAACTCACAACTGATTTTTTTTTTAATTCAATATATATCTCAGTCCTTTCAATTGTTTTTTATTTTATTTTATTGTTAATCACACATGCCAGTAACCTGGTAACATTGTTCAAAGCAATCACATTTTCTTTCTGTAGAGGTAACATTTTCAATAATTAGTGCAATCCCCTCCCCCAGTTTAAGTCTTTTTTTTGGTTGGAGGATTAAAGCATATCTTCATTCAAACTGTGAAGGTTAGTTTGCTAACTTATTCATGAGGCCTGCTGCACATTAGTGACTGAAACCTCAGTACCTCAGTTGATATAACTAATTGGTGATTACAAAAAAAGCAAGGTGTTAAAAGTAACATGTCCTGGTATTAAAGAGTAATGCAGTCACAGACCACATTAGGCCTTAAGAATGTGTTGCTGCATTACCAGTATTTCCTTCTTAATTTGTTTCTTTAAAAAAAATGGTTTAGAATATCCAATGACGTGCGTATTCACCCACGAAAGCTTATGCTCCAATACATCTGTTAGTCTATAAGGTGCCACAGGACTCTTTGCTCGTTTTACAGATCCAGACTAACACAGCGACCCCTCTGATACTTAAATAATAACTAAGCTACAACTAGGAAGGAGTATTTTAATATCAATAATACATTTTTTTGTCTTAAAGCAATATTACTCCTGAGATGCTACCTTAATGTATATCACATATTCATAAAATTGTGTATTTTCAGCACAACCGACAAATTCATATAGTATCTATTAAGGCTTAACAAAACCTGGTGCCACTTTACTTTTAATTCCGTTGTTTTCATTTGTTTCCGTACTGGCACTGGATGGATGTGTTTTCACCCTCACTTGGCCCTTAGACAATTATGTAACTGGTATCTTTAGAAGCACTCAAGTGTGTTGGAAATACACAAAAGAAGACCTCTTTCAATATATGATGACTGGTGTGTTTGCCAACAACCCAACTTCATTAGAAAATTGGCACGTCCACTGAACTGCCATGTGACACACCGTTAACTGTGGATATTTGTTGTCTTAATGCACAAGTACTCAGGGACTGAACTGATAAGGGAAAAAACTGTTCTGAATCTGCTGAACTACATGCTTAGGGGGGCACAGAACCTTACAGTATAGAAAATCAATAGTCATGTGACAGTTTAAAGGTTAAAGGTCTCTTGAATGAACTTTCTAGTACTAAATTACCCACTCCTTATTTTTAAATGACTACAACTTTTAAAGATACATACATGAGGCTCACTGTGGAAGCAAAATAATGAAATAAAAGTGGTGGTGGCAACAAAAGAATGATGCAATACTTTGTATAATATAATTTAAATATAATGTCATATTTCTCATCCGCAAATTTAGAGAGACTTATAAAGGTGTATCGCAATGTCAAGTCCTGCTAACATATATTTAACAAATACGATTACAATACCTGGAAAATAAAAACAGAACTGTCGACAGTTGACACTCACACACAGGAGCACACAAAAGTAACAGTATCTTAACAATACATGATCAAGGTTTGTATCACATGTAATACTTTTTCTCTAATGTATAAGTGCATTTTATAAATAAATGTATTATATAAATGCAGTTAAAAGTAAAATATGGATGAAGTAACGTAACTATATCAGTAGAATGGTCTAAAAATTTACTATTTGTTAGAGATGAGCAAATAATTTGGGTCCAGTCCTCTGCACAGTTACACATGTAACTTTTTGCATATAAGCAGTGTCAATGAATTCATTACTTAGGTGCATAAATGTACTCACGTGTGTAAGTGTTTGCTGGATTGGGCCCTGAGCATCATTATCTTCTTAAAGTGTCTGACAGCAATTTGTTATTTGAATTCTTCCCCCTCTGGTTTTTGTTCATTTGTTTGGTTTCCCCTCCACTTTGACAGATTGGTTGAAATGTTGGATAAGCAAGATTAGGGAATTTTAGAAATCATTAAAACTTTTTCTTTCTGGGTCACACAGGCTTTCCCAAAGCTTCATTTCTAGAAATACTCAGCTGTTTTAGGATGTATTGTTTGGGTGCAGCTTAAATTGAATTTTCTGTTGTCACAGTGCAATTGTATGTATGTGCACCATCCTAGCAGTCAGATTCTTGTCTGCCTGTCTCAGAGCTCTGGTCCAGGATTTGGGGAATCTTGTCCCTCTGCTGAGTCAAGCAGTGTCCTTAGTATGCAATTTAAAATATAGCATATAAAATATACAATTTAAAACATAACACTTCCAGGATAAATACTTGGATGTGCAAGTGTAAAATTTGCTAGCCACAAAGTACTCAAGTGTGAAGGTTAAGATTCACTTTTCAGGAGCATTCACTTGAGTATAACTTCATCACCTGAATGTTCATGGAAAACAAACTCAAAATGAGGACAAGTCAATGTAAGGGGAAAAGTTTTGCAATAATCAACTACCTCTAACTGAGGTAAACTAACCAGCATTTAAAAAAAGTATATATGTTATTTTACCAGTCAAACACTGAGTTTCTCATTTTGGGAATAAATTGTGAACTTAACCTTTTCACCACTGAGATTTCCAGACAGTCTGCTAATAAGTGTCAGATTCATCTTTGACATAACCCATGCGACTTCCATTTATGCCAATGGGGTTCCCACCTACTTATGTTACATTGGATTTGGGCCTAAAATCAGAGAACACGGATATGTATAATCAAGGCACACCATTCATCCAAAGGGTTTTACATAAAACCTACCATGTGTCTTGATGGGCAATCAAACTCATAAAACAATGAAGACAAATTGTAACCAATATAACAATTCCAGTCTTCAAATATGTGGCCAAAAATTAAGGGCATGTTAAGGCCCTGATCCAAAATAAGACTTGAGCACATAGATAACTTTAAGCACACAAGTAGTCCCACTGACCTTCTATGGGATTCATAGAATCATAGGACTGGAAGGGACCTTGAAAGGTCATCTAGTTCAGTCCCCTGCACTCATGACAGGACTAAGTATTATATTCTAGGCCATCCCTGATGGATGTTTGTCCAAACTATTCTTAAAAATCTCCAATGATGAAGATTCCACAACCTCCTTAGGCAATATATTCCAGTGCTTACCGACCCTGACAGTTAGGAAGTTTTTCCTAATGTCCAACTTAAACCACCCTTGCTGCTATTTTAGCCCATTGCTTCTTGTCCTATCCTCAGAGGTTAAGGAAAACAAATTTTCTCCCTCCTCCTTCTAATAACCTTTTATGTACTTGAAAACTGTTATGTCCCCTTACAGTCTTCTCTTCTCCAGACTAAATTTTTTCAATCTTTCCTCATAGGTCATGTTTTCCAGACCCATAATCATTTTTGTTGCTCTTCTCTGGACTTTCTCCAATTTGTCCACATCTTTCCTGAAATGTGGTGCCCAGATCTTGACACAATACTCCAGGTGAAGCCTAATCAGTGCAGAGTAGCGTGGAAGCATTACTTCTTGTGTCTTGTTTACAACACTCCTGCTAATACAGCCCAGAATTATGTTGCCCACCCCTACTTTTTTTTTTTTTTTTTTTTTTTTTGCAATAGTGTTACACTGTTGACTCATATTTAGCTTGTGGTCCACTATGACCCCCAGATCCCTTTCCACAGTACTCCTTCCTAGACAGTCATTTCCCATTTTGTATGTGTGCAACAGATGGTTTCTTCCTAAATGGAGTACTTTGCATTTGTCCTTATTGAATTTCATCCTACTTACTTCAGACCATTTCTCCAGTTTGTCCAGATCATTTTGAATTTTAATCCTATCCTCCCCAAAGCACTTGCGACCTCTCAGCTTGGTATCATCTGCAAACTTTTAAAGTGTACTCCCTATTCACATCCGTAGGGTTAGTGTTTAAGTGCTTCGCTGGATCAGGGCCTAAAACAGGATTTCCCCCCCGTTTATCCACAATTAGAACCTAATATAAACTGTATATTAAATAGAATATAAGTTATGGTTATAACTTTTCTCTCACTCTATTTCTGTGTATATACAAACACACACAGATTACACACATGTTATACGTATAATGAGAGAGAACATGCAGGGGTACAGCACAGACTCAGAACTTATAAACCACAATTTTAAGGCAAAATATGAGATATTAACTAACTATTAAATACTCCCTCACACTCACAGGAGATATAATCCTCGAAGACATGTTGAATATTTATTTCTATAACCATCATTCATGACCGTGCGCAATTACCTAAATGTTTATTTCTATCAACAACCATATTAATTCCCAGTCTACTTCTGGACGATGTTTGTATTACAGCAGCCGTTTTAATTGAACATTTATTAAAATAAATGCTATGTCAGGAGATACCCATTCCATCTGGCTACACTGGACAGGCATTATTTCCTGGATGTGTCTGCTTTATACAACATCTCATACACATCTTACTAACTAACTGAGATCATGATTAGATTGCTGTGGATTTTGTGCAACAGCTTCCCGCCTGGCCCCCTCCCCCCCCGGCATCTCATTGACATTAGCTTACTTGCACATTTCCCATAGTATTTTTCCTCTGCTATACAGTGTATATTTAATTCTAAAAGAGAAAGGATAGTGCGCAAATCTGACAGAAGGAAGAGAACTTCTATAAATAACAGCCATTGGAAAGCTAGATGGCCTGTATCTTTTGTGTGCTTCCAATAACAAGAGATAAGAGTCTTGATAACAAATAAAAAATGAATCGGGAACCTAGCATTAAATTTTAATTCTTGAAAATGAAATAAGACAAGCTTACCTTCTCCCAGAAAATAGCCAGCTGCTAAAAAACAACTTCTGTGTGCTAGGAAGACACTTTTTGGTACACTTGCTCACTTAGCAGCCAAACATTATTTTTATTGCTGGTATCATGAACAAACCCAAACAATAGGATACACTCAGAATTTTTTTAAAAAACCCAAACATTGTGCAGTTAATCTACTATTTTCTGTTATATCAAAGTGCCTTTTTGTTTCTTTTACTGTGACTCATCTTAATGAAAGCCACTATTTTATAGTACATCTCCTTCAATCCAAATATTGCAAACTTGTTTTTGTCTTTTGGCCAGGCCTTACAAAATTTAAAGATGTTACCACACATAATAGAGAAGGAAGAGCTGATTCCAGGGAACTTCAGATGGGGGTTTAATATTCAGTAGATGGGTTGATTTTTACCAGTATGTGTATTTCCAGAAAGTCAATGTTCATCCCTTTTCCACTGAATAATTAAGACTTTTAACTGTATCACAACTAACTTTTAATGTTCCTTCTGTAATTTACTGAGTCATTTTCCATGAAAGCCAACTCACTTTTCATTGGAAAGCTTTGCAAATCTACTTCACCTTTTAATTTTTTTAAAAAAATTTTGGTACTGTAGATTTTCAGCATTTTAATATATTGCTTTGGGACAACATGTCAGCTTGTGGCCTTGCTGTTCATAGAAATTAAGCCCACGAAACCTGTAATAAATTATAAAGCTCATCCAAGTATTTTGCATTCTGCAGTAACCAAAGGGGGGGGGAAAGAGGGGGCTATTATATTCTTCCTCAGAAGACTGAATACAGTTCAGCAGACATTTGTGGAACTCACTATAAGAATGACAGTTCCTTTTGAGAAAAGTATTTCTCAGCCTTCCCTTCCCTGCATCTCAGGTTTGGTAGTGGGATCTGAAGGACTGTTGGATTTTGCCAATGCTGTCTCCAACTGGTTCTCTTTGCCAGTAATATCCTCAAAACTCTCAACCTTGCAACCTCCCAGTGTGCAACACCAGCCACTGAAATGTGACAAGTGACCAAAAGGAAGAACACCTGCCTTACTTTGCATTTCACGCCATATACAGTGGATAATATTTTAAATGATAAATCTATTCTTTTAAAGAATGTTTTCTTACTTTTTGAACCAATTAAATGAGTTTTGCCATCTACCAGAGATGGGGAGTGGCTGGGGGTGTATGGGTTTGAGGTTTGTTGGAGATGGGCAATGGGGATGAGGAGAGGGCTAAATTAATGCAGGCTATCTCGAGCTGGCTGCTGGCTGCCTCAGAAGGTCCTCAGCTGCTCCCTCTCCACTGGCAGTTCTCAACCCCTGGCTCCTTTCACCCTCTCCATGAAGCAGAGGCCTGTGAAGGAAGGAGCAGAGGCAACACGTGGTAGGAGGAGTGCATGGTAGTGTTTGGATAGGGGAGGAGGGAGGGAGCAAGCTAGGCCTGCTGATTTTCATGAGGGACAAGGGAGAAGAAGAAAGAGTCCAGCACAGTTCAGAACTCCCTTCTGAATGCAGTTGGGTTTTGTCTGGCTGGCAGGAGAAAGGGGATGTGGCTCCCTTAAGGGTCCTGTTGCATTTGCGTTATGAGGGAGGAGAAAGTGGGACTTACCAGAACTGAGTCAATGGAGGAAGAGTCAGTAGCCAGACCAGGTGGAACCAATGACCACATGCGCCAAGGTGAGAGAGGTTGGTTATTTATACCCTGTGCATTCTGGAAGGTACTCTCTCTCAGACCCGTCACTGCTCGGCAATAGCTGTTGCAAGGAGGCAATCTGGGAGCCTGCTGCAGGTGTACGTGGCTGCAGGACCCTACCATGGGTGTTTCCTAGTATCAGAAAGCATAGTCTGCAGCAAAGCCAGTCTCCAGGCAGTTTAATGAATGCAGTTGGCCTGTAGTAGGCTGCCTGATTGGCTACACAACCTGATTGCTTAGAAGGATCAGCAAATTAGCTCTTAAGCTCAGCAGCAGCAAGAGCAGTCCATTAACTGCTCAAAGAATTTGCCCACAGCTGTGATAACTCCTGCTCCTGCCGTGTTCCAGCCTTGGACCCATCCCTGTTCCAGACTTGATCTCAGCCTTATCCCTGTCTTGTCTCATTCCAGGTAACCCAAGCCTGACCCTTGGCTCAGATTCCAGACTTCTGATTTCAGCTCTGACCCTTGGCTCAGATTCCAGACTTCTGATTTCAGCTCTGACCCTTGGCTCAGATTCCTGGCTACCAACTCCTTCTCTAACCACTGGGCACAACTCCTGCTCCAGCCACTATGCACGACTGCCTATGCCCCAGTCACTGACTGTCTGAGCAACCCCAAACACAAAGAAAAAGAGAATTAGAGCTGCAACAGTGAGCATGGATCCTACGAAGGCCAGTATCTTTATCATGGAGATAATGGGAACCCTACAGACTTGACAGTACCAAGTTATTGCCCAGTAGGTACAAAATGTGGTCCTGTAAGCTCAAGCCCATGGTTGAACCCCCGCTCCCTGTAAACCCAAGCTTCCCTGTCTGACTACTTCATTGGCAATCATGGCAAATTTTGTGGATTCCTAAATCAGTGTTGGCTCCCTACTTCTGCTGAGCCTCAGTTGTACCCCACTGACCAAGCTCAAGTGGGACTGATTATCAGCCTGCTTAGTGGAAAGGCCCCCCTGGCTTGAGTGTCTCTACACCTGGTAAAATCAAGTCTGCTTCTGGGATAATCTGGGGTCTTCATTTGAGCGACGACAGATAACTTTGATGACCCAAATCACAAGCATGCAGCTGAAGCTGTGGCACAGATGCCGGCCAGTTGGTAAATATGCAGCAGAGTTCCAACCCTTGGTAGTAGACACTGAGTGGAACAAGGCTTCTCAGCATTATCATGGTAATTTCTGGCTTGGCCTAAACAACAGTATTGAAGATAAACTGCATGGTGCCTTAGTTGACCTGTGTAATAAGATCAACAACTGAATTCCCCCAAGAAAGAACATGGTCCTTCCTGCTCCCACCAGCCCTGCCAGCTTTGCCCTCATGCATCAGTCCAGTCCTGATAGGACGCTTTGAAACAGGCTACCCCACCAAAGTCAGATCTGGGCTTTAGTCAAGAAACACCAAGCCCAGCCCTGATAAGGGGGTCTGGGATGGGTTGGCTCCCCCTCTCCTCAGCAGTCCACATCAACACTTGTCTGTCAGTAAGCTGGTGCTGGCCAATCAGCATCCAACACATCTCCAATTCCCTCTCCAGCTCCAACACCCAGTGCTGCTCAACACCACCTGAGAGACACTGGTGGACTCAGGTGTATCAGGCAATTTCGGGTACCTGGAGTTCCTCAAGAACACAATATCCCCACCTAGTGCAAAGGCTCCATGGAGCTAGTAGAGTCCATAGACAGGTCACTCCTTTTGTCGGAAATGGTCACCCACCAGATGACTCTCTCAGAGGTCACCACCCTTTGAGACCACTGAGAAATCCTCCAGTTTGGGCTAATTTGTGCACTGCATTCATCAGTTGTCCTTGGCATCCCTTGGCTCATCACCCATGACCCGCATATCTGCTGGCAGTCAGGCACAGTATGCTTTGACTCCCCATCTTGCTGACAATCCCGTTTCTCAAGAGCTGACCAGCAACACTTTGTGGCTTATTCTGTCCTCTAAAGAATTCAGAGAGTGAAGAGAGGACCCAAAGGCCACTCCAGCAACCCCTACAACCTCCCCAGTGATTCCAGGGATTCCTGTTAAATATCAGTACTATGCTGACATATTTGACAAAAAGAAAATGGAGACCTGTCTATGCCATTGCACCTATAACTGCCCCATCAACCACCAGGCAGGAGCAGAGGTATCCTTGGCGCTCATTTACTCCCTTTCTAAACCTGCCGTGACAAAGAAAGAAGGCTCCCAGCAGCCTTGTGTGGAGTACCAAATTCTGAATGAGATTACAACTCCAAACTGGTACCAATTGTGGCTTATTAATGAGCTGTTTGAAAGACTTTGCTCTCCCAAGATCTTTCAAAAGTTTGTCCTCCACGGAGCTAATTACCTGGTGAGGATCCAGGAAGGAGATGAACGGAAAACTGCTTTCCAAACCAGCTATGGACACTTAAAATATTTGGTCATGCCCCAACAACCTTCCAGCATTTCATAAATGACATCTTTAGGGGCATGGTGGATCAATTTGTCCTCATTTACCTGGATGACACCCTTATTTTTTCCAAAAGTCAGGACTTCCACAATCATCACATGCACCGTCTTGGACAGACTCTGCCAAAATGAGCTCCATGCAATGGTCAAGAAATGCAAGTGTAACAAGAACACAGTAGAATTCTTGGGATATATTGTCTTGCCTGAGGGACTCACCATAGTCTGTGTAAGGTGGTGGCAATATCCAACTGGGCCATACCCAAGAATGTACATGGGGTGCAGCAATTCCTGGGGTTTGCCAATCTCGATAGGTGATCTATTAAAGGATTCTCTAGCCTGGTTGCACCCATAATGGCACTCCTGCAAAAGGGAACCCAGTTCATCTGGTCCATAGGGGCTCAAGTAGACCTTTGATAGACTGAAAATGGCATTCACCTCACCTTGTATTCTGATCACCCAGATCCCACTAAACAATTTATGACTGAGGCTGATGTCTTGGATTTTGCCATTGGTGCAATACGTGGTCCCCCACAATCAACTCTACCCCTGTGCCTTCCATTCTCAGAAGCTGACTGTGACGGGTTGGATCACAGAACCCCCTTTGGGATTGCCAACTGATGTGCCAAGACTACTTCTGCTCCTGATTTCCCTGCCAGTTTGGGACTCCAGCACCCTGTCTTGTTGAGCCAGACACGCCAGTCTGCTCCAGCACAGATCCAGGGTCTGAACCACGTGCCCCAAAGCTGCAGACTTAACTGAAAGCAGCTTAAGAAATGTTCCTGTCTTTTACACTCAAATGTTCAACTCCCAATGGGGTCCAAACCCTAAATAAATCAGTTTTACCCTCTATAAAGCTTATACAGGGTAAACTTGTAAATTGTTTGCCCTCTAGAACACTGATAGAGAGATATGCACAGCTGTTTTTGCCACCCCCGCCCCCGTTATTAATATATACTCTGGGTTAATTAATAAGTAAAAAGTGATTTTATTAAATACAGAAAGTAGGATTTAAGTGGTTCCAAGTAGTAACAGACAGAACAAAGGGAATTACCAAGCAAAATAAAATAGAACACGCAAGTCTATGTCTAAGAAAACTGAATACAGATAAAAACCTCACCCAGTAAGCTTCCTTTTACGGACTAGTCTCCTTCTAGTCTGGGTCCAGTAGTCACTCACACCCCCTGTAGTTACTGTCCTTTGTTCCAGTTTCTTTCAGGTATCCTTGGGGGTGGAGAGGCTATCTCCTTAGCCAGCTGAAGACAAAATGGAGGGGTCTCCCAGGGGTTTAAATAGACTTTCTCCTGTGGGTGGACACCCCCCCCCATCCCCGTGTAGAATCCAACTACAAAATGGAGTTTTGGAGTCACATGGGCAAGTCACATGTCCATGTATGACTGAGTTTCTTACCAGTCAAGCCACATTCCTGGGAAAGCTCAGATGTGGATTGGCGTCTTCAAGATCCATTGTCCATTAAGTGCTTCTTGATTGGGCATTTAACTTGCACATTCCTTTCTCAAGAAGCTGACCAAATGCTTATTAAGGCTACTTAGAAATCAAGCAAGTCCACAGCCAATATTAGTAACTTTGAATACAAAAATGATACATGCATACAAATAGGATTAATAGATTCAGTACATCATAGCCTTTACATAGATTTGTTACGTGGCATATGTAGCATAAAATATATTCCACTTATGTCATATATATTCATAAACATATTTCCCTAAAGCCTTATGGGGGGCACCATCACACTGACCCTCGTGGAAAAACTTTGTATTTGGGACAAGAAGCTATTGTATATCAAGGTGGCTTTCCAGGAGTGACACCACACTCCAGTTCAAGTCCTGACTGACCACAGGGACCTGGAGTACCTACAGACTGCTAGATGCCTTAACCAAGGCCAGATCCACTGGACCCTCTTCTTTACTTGCTTTGACTTTGTGGTGACCTATTGCCCAGGGGCAAGAAACAGGAAGGTGGATGCCCTATCCTGCAAAGATGAATACCTCAGACTTGGCAAAGAGCCCATAGTCACCAGGCTCAAGGTGTCCAACTTTGTCAATGGGATGATCAACAGCAGTTTGATGTCCTCCATCTGCTCCCTGCTATCTGACAACTTGTTCACAACCCAGATCCACCAGACCCTGAACGATATGGATATCTGACCTGACCCAGATTTCTAACTACAGAAAGGCCTCCTTTATTGCAAGGATTATATTTATATTCCAGAGAGACAATTTAGGCTTCTGGTATTAAAACTATTCCACAAGTTGCTGCTAGCAGGCCATTTTGACGAATTCAAGACCTGGAATCTGTTCTCAAGGAACTTCTGGTGACCAGTCCTACGAGCTTACACCAAGGATTAGATATGGTCCCATGACCTCTATGTTCATACCAAGAACTCACAATCAAAACCCCTCACTCTTCTCCAGCCTTTGCTCAGGCTGCCACAGCCATGGTCTATTATATCAATGGACTTCATTGTAGAACTGCCACACTCCCAGGGACACTTGGTAATCCTGGCTGCTATTGACTTCCTAACAAAGATGGTGCACTTCATCCTGTGCTGTACTGTTTCTAGTGTATGGGAAACAGCTCAGGTTTTCCTGGAAAATGTCTTATAGACTCAGACTAAGGCCAGACCTTCATGATCATCTCATCTGACTTCCTGTACATTGCAGGCCACAGACCCAAACCACCCACTACTGTAATATGGTACTAACCTCTGGCTGAGTTACTGAAGTCCTCAAATCATGATTTAAAGACTTCAAGTTACAGAGAATCTATTTACACGAGTTTAAATCTGCATCTGACGCATGCTCCATGCTGTGGAGGAAGGCAAAAAACCCCCAAGGTCTCAGCCAATTTGACCCATGACTTCTTTCCTGACTTCAAATATGATGATCAATTAGACCCTGAGCATGTGGGCAAGACCCACCAGCCAGAAACCTGGGAAGAATTCTCTGTAGTAACTCAGCCCTCCTATCTAATGTCCCATCACTGGCCATTGGAGATATTTGCTGCTAGCAGTCGCAGATCAGCTATATGCCATTGTAGGCAATCTCATCATACCATCCCCTCCATAAACTTATCAAGCTCAGTTTTGAAGCCAATTATGTTTTTTGCCCCCAGTTCTCCCCTTGGAAGACTGTTCCAGAACTTCACTCCTTTGAGGTTAGAAACCTTTGTCTAATTTCAAGCCTAAAATTGTTGATGGCCAGTTTATATCCTTTGTTCTTGGCGCTTAACTTAAGTAACTCCTCTCTCTCTCCCTGGTATTTATCCCTCTGATGTATTTACAGAGAGCAATCATATCTCCCTCAGCTTCCTTTTGGTTAGGCTAAACAAGCCAAGCTCTTTGAGTTTTCTGTTACCATGGATTACCAATGGACATTGTATTGGATCGGTGTCCCCCACTCATCTTCTGATTCTGAGGGCAATTTTTCAGATTCCTTGGCACTGAGTCCCTCATCTCATCCACCTATCACCTTCAAACTAATGGGAAAACAGAGAGAATCAATCAAATATTGGAGTAGTATATTCACTGTTTTTCAGTTACCACCAGGAGAACTGCCTTCCCCTGCTTTGCTGTGCTGAATTTGCTTATAACAATGCAATACGTGCCTCAACCTAACATAGCCCATTCTTTGCAAACTATGGCTTTCACCCCATTTCCATCCAGGCTTATACATCAGTTGCCAAGTACCAACCATCTTGAATTTAGCCTCCCACGTACACCATATGCATTGGGAGGCTCAAGGAACACTTGAAGTCTGCCTAAGAAGCCTATAAACACTATGTAAAGCAAGATTGCCAGGGTGCCCCATGTCTAGCTGTAGGGGACAAGGTGAGTGTCTCTGCTCAGAACCTTAAACTGAGCCACTCATCTGCCAAACTAGACTACAAGTACTTGGACCCGTTTAAGATTATAGAACAGAGGAACTCAGTGGGCTTTTAAGTTACAGCTAAGTGAGTCCTTGAAAATCTCCCCAGTCTTTCACATCTCACTTTTAAAGACCTAGCCTGAGAACCCAGACCCAAACCCAGACCACTCCAACCTCCACCACCATTCATAACAGTCCATGGACAGGAGGATTACTTCATCCACCTTAGCGGAACGCTACAGGGGTGAACTGGGAAGGCTACAGTGTAGATGAGTGGTCTTGGGAACCAGTAGAGAACATTGACACGCAGGACCTATTGTGTACCCCGGACCTGAAAAACTAGGCCCTGACATCCCTAGGAGGCGTCCTTGAAGGGAGGTGACTGTCAGGAATCCGAGCTTGCAACATAGGGGAACCTGTCCTATAGTAGGCTGCCTGACTGGCTACACCACCTGATCAGCTGGAAGAATCACCAGACCTGCTCTTAAGCCTAGTAATAGCAGCAGTAATTCAGTGGCTGCTTAGAGGAAGAGCATATTGCCAAATATGTTTTATCTAGCAGCTCTGAGACTGCTGGGCATGCATGAGGATGGGACTTCCCTCTTCAAGAACTATTCTCCAGAACAGTACATCCATTCTCACAGGATTAGTGTGGCTATTAAAGCAACTTCCATTGATCTGGTTGCATCAGAAAATTAAAGTGGTTTCAGCTTCCATTATTACACTTATAGCAGAAGCAAGTGATTCTTATATGCATATGATGTCATCTTTTGTTTTCTGTTTTTAGTGTTGACTCTCATGTGAGTGAAGAAAGATTTGGGCCCAGAAGGATGCAGTGAGTCAGCTCTAGGTGTCTCAGCTGGGTTCTGAGGCCTTTGATATATTTGAGCCTGCATGGCATCAAGGGGATGCTTTAGGACCAATTTATGCCAATGTTACATACTTCAGCTGGGCTCTCCGTGAGTTAATTGTTAGTTAAATCAAATATTAGTTCAATCAAAATCTCACAGAGCTATTGCTTTACTGGAGAGAAAATATGAACTTAAAATAGTATTTTAAATAAAATCAGTTTAGGTGGGTGTATTTCCTAACACCCAAAATTAAAAGTGACATGCCATAAGCTTTACTACTGCCCCAAGATGACTCTATCTAAATACCTACACAAGATCCCCAGGATGTTAAATTAGGTTTTTGGCTGGGAGTTCTACACTGCTGGCAATGCTACCTATCCAGACTTACGTTCCCAGTGATCTGCCACAGGATCTTATTTGCTTGAAAATGGCCTGGACCTGTCACAGGAGCCAGTGTCTTCTGCTCAAAATTTAGCTCCTTGAAACAGACAATCTTTGAGCAATTACTTACTGTGTCTTCTAAAAAAAGTTAAACTTGGCCATTTCATGGTGTATACTCTTTGCCTTAGTTTTGGATACATCAATATTAATATCTTGGTTGCTTATAAGAGCTTTTCTAACTTAAAGCTATCTGAACTTTCTCTTCTGTTTTCCTCTTGTGTGAAAGACAACTTCCTGGGGAGTTCCTTAGATAGTCATCTTTGTCTTAATTGTAAATACTATCATTTTGCTTAAATGTGTGTTTCTTGACAGGTATATGTGTCTTCAAGGACTAACAGACACAATGGCAATCTGTATGATGTAAACTTGTTTTCTATGTATGTAGTAAACCATGAATTTAAAATAAAGAGGATCTTATTGAAGGATGAAACCATTGTCTAAATAATAGCATAACATGCTGCTATGATGTGATCTGAGTTTTGGTTCTGACTAGAGCTGTGTACAGCTTATCAGTTTTATTTCACATGATTTTCCCCACACTGCATAGCTTTCTTTTGGTTCCCACTGACTTTTATTCTGATTGTTAAGTTCATCTGAACCCAGAAGGCACAGATGAATCTGAAAGAAAAAGTGGTGAATTTTGTTCAAATCCCTTGCAGTCCCTACAAGCTTAAAATGTTCAAGATTTGACAATTTTATTATGAAAGCAAAACAAGAGCATGAAACTCAATCTAAAACATTTGGCTGTACTGAGAGAAGGCAGTATGTCTTATTTTGAAGACTGAAGCAAGTTTTTAATAGAATCTCAAATCTATTCAAACTAAGCTCAGCTAGTTTCAGGTTTAAAGGAGAAGCAAAATTAGCTGAGGGGTAGGGTTCCAAAATTAAATTGTTGAGGAGCACCCATGTGGGGCCTGGCAAGAGCTCGGATTACTGTAGGGGCAGTGGGCAGAATTCCTGGTGGATGTCTCACATTGCTCTCAAGCAATGCCTTCCATCTTAACACTTGGAGGGGCAGAAGCAGGCATATCTACCTGTTCTTAGTTAGAGGAAAGGTCACTTTTGTGCAGAGCTTCTATGGGAGATGGGAAGAACAATGGGAGGCCAGCCTTAAAAAATGGTTATGCTAACCACCCAACAAAGACAAATAAATCAGGGCAATCAATCTATATGGACAAGAATCAGCTTTCAAATATTTGGAACCAGACACAGTGCAAACACCTTACCTTATTTTCCAGGCTGTGGGGCATGCCCTACAATTTGCCTCTTTGCATGTGTTGATAAACTTTTTTTCCAGGATTGTTGATGTTTAATATTTCCATAATTTCAAATAAGGCCCTTTTAGAATTATTCTTGCTCTTTTCTGTTTGCATTTTTTAATTCAGTACAGTTGATGCTGTGTGACATCAAACTCATTAGTCAATAGATTTTGTTGTATTAGTTGCTTTGATGAGGCAATGAAGATTACTATCCACAGACATTTAGCATACAATATTTTTCATCCTATGAAAGGTTTTTATATAAACCATGTTTACAGCCACTGTACAAGGGTGTAATAAATTCACTATGAAGTTTGAGGTTAATTATTCTTTTGACTGTGATAGGAATATCTTCATCTAATTTTTCTGGAAGAAATGTAGATTAAGACGATAAGTAATTATGTTTTCCTTAATAATTGAGTAGTTATCTTGTTAAAAATGTGTCTTGAATACAGATGGGCCCGAGTCACAATATTTGGATCCAGATCCTTCCTCAAAGCTCAGAAGTTCAGATCCAGAGTTTGGGCTCAAGATCATCTCTAATTTTGAATAGTAAACTATATAAAGAACCTAAGATCGAGATCTTTACCTTTGCTTGGGCCTCTTTATGCTGTGTAAAAGGGGTGGAGCAGTATAAAAGGGCCCCAAAGACCTGGTTGCAGCCATGAGAGGATTCCTTTGGTGCACGCAGTGCAGAAGACAGCCATAAGGCTGCCTCCGTAGAATCCCCTCCCCACAAGCTCTTGCAGAGGGTACATATGGGGGGCAACACGGCAGCACTGCAGCCCATAGGGCAGCCAGAGAAGGCTGCTATAACTTAGATAGGTCCTTAGGGCTGTCTAAATTATGCTGGGAGCCTTTCCAGCTCCTGGAATAGCCCAGGACTGGGAGGGCTAAAAGCACAGACTCTCACCTAATATACTGAATGCATAAATACAGAAAACTGACCTGATTGAGAATCACGAGTGATTCTCAATCTTATACATAGTATAAACTACTTTATATTTTCATATAAAAATCCTTTTCATTAGAAAAGTCAGAAAGCATTTTAAAAGAAGGCTTATAATGGAAACCTGACTGTGGAAGACATGGACACAGACGGCATCACTGACAGAGCAGAGGGGAGTGTAGAATGATGTGGTAAGTGTGAGAAATGTTTCGACCCCTGAGGTCTCAAGTACAAATGGTCTATGTAGACTAGTTCAGGTGATAGAAAATAAAATGTTGTTAGGCAACTAAAAGAGGCCAAGAAAACTTTAGTGCAAGAATATTTCCTTATTCAATTAGTAGGAAAAAGAGGAGTACAGAGAAGTATTTTGTGGAGCAGGATCAGTAGGAACAGGATTCATAGCAGGGACACAGCAAGATTGAGCTGACAAAACAGTGGGCTTTGGGAGATGAATATTACCTTTGACTAATCACATGCACAAAGCACACATCACAACCAATAGTCATTCTCCAGCTATTCCCAATGCGTCACAAACCTCATAATTCCACTGGGAACAGGACAACAGCGAGTTAGATTTCTAGACAACCAACTGTTTCACTTACATAAAAAGTAACACAAAAGAACAGTTGGTTATCTGAGTAATTGGCATGGAAATGTCAGTTTTCACAACCTATGATTTGAGGTAAGTGCCCTGCTGTTATACAAACACGTCTGAAGAAGAGCTCTGTGTAGCTTGAAAGCTTGTCTCTTTCATCAAAGGAAGTTTGTCCAATAAAGGACATTATATCAGCCACCACGTCTCTAATATATTGGGACTAACACGACTGCAACAACCTGCAAACTGCCATTATACAGTAATTCTGTCAAGTAGATGGGCTGAGCGGCTGTCATGACCTTCTCAGCAAATGCTTTCTTGGCTCCGGTCACTGAGGGCATGTCTACACAGCATGCTGGAGTGAGTCCTCCCAGCCTGAACTGATAGACTTGAGAGAGCTCTACAAATAACTGTATAGATTGTGCTTTGAAGTTGAGGCTTGGGCTGGAGGTTAGGCTCTAAAGCCTAGGGAGGGGTTGGTTCAAAGTGCTGTCTACAGTTATTTTAGAGCGCTAACGGAAGCCTCGCTAACCTGAGTCTGTCAGCTGGACTGGGAGGCTTGCTCCAAAATGCTGTGTAGACAATCCTGAGAGGCTCTCCACCCCCACGTCTCCTCCTGCAACCCAGCAATGAAGAAAATTAACATTTACAAATATGCAACCCACTATGATCCACAACTCTTGTGGGCAAACATTTCCCATTTCTTTATGTGACATAGAAACTACAGAGCTGGTTTTAATATTTATAAAATATATTTTACAAGGGTATAAATCTATTTAAAATGTATTAAAACCAGCAGGCTAAACCCAGAATGTCTTGATCAGTCAAGACTTACTTCCATGCAGGCTTTGTCTGAGTTAGAATTTCAGAATATGGACAATGTGACTTAGACCCAGATTTGTAAAGATATGGGCACCTAAATTTCATTTTCAAAAATGATTTAGGCACTTAGAAATCTAAATCCCATTGCTAGATGAGACTGGACACTTTATATTATATATACCACAGGCATATGAAGTAGATTTGGTCAACTCTATGGGATGTATAGCACGAGATAATGGCCCCTAATGTTGGGAAGGGACTGGTAGGGATTGGTATAGTAGCTGCTACACTATCCGTATGCCTCTCAGTGTTTCACTAACATGGAGGGAACCTACAAGTAGACAGTTAAAGAGATTTAAATCTGCTTTGTGGCACAAGACTGACTTACTGAGCCAATGAATCTGGCTCTTGTCCTTTATACCAAACATATATATTGTTGGACACAAATACTTACATAAAATGAGAATCTAAAAAAAAATCAAAAGTGCCTGTAGGGTAATTGACAAACCAACAACTCCAGCCCTTTATCAATTTCAAGGTAGATCACAGGCAGCTGTATATATATATATTTACAGCTGTATATATATACACACACACACACACACCTCTCTCTGCTCTGTCCTGCCACGAGACATACAGAGGAAAATAGTGAGAAGAAAAGATAAATGGATGCACTGAGAATGGGATACAGAGGCTCAATAGAAACTATGTCAGCTCACTCTCTCAGTGAAGATATCATGCAATCATACAAAAATCAGCTAACTGCTGATATTTTAAATCCAAGTAGTAGCTTATGCTATGCTGAGGAAAGTAAATGATAGAAAGTCTTTAGACAAATGAACAATTCCCTTGGCACTACATTTGGATGGAAGGGCCATTTCAGGGATCTGGATGGATACTATCAGGAGAGCAGCCTCAGGCACATTGATTTTATTCCAGTCTTACAACAACTGAACTATCTGCTTAGGCACTGGATCATTTCAGAGAGTGGCAGACAATGTTATAGGCATCAGTCAAGTGACCATAGAAGGATGTCTTCCACAATTTCAGCAGCCCATGATGCATCACACTCATAGAAATATTCATTTTCAGTTTATTACATAACAATAGAAAGTGAAAAGAAATCCCTTTCTCTTGCATGAATACTCAGGAT
The DNA here is from genome assembly GCF_965140235.1 of Caretta caretta. Lineage (NCBI taxonomy): Eukaryota > Metazoa > Chordata > Testudines > Cheloniidae > Caretta > Caretta caretta. The sequence continues at coordinate 100,960,294 of NC_134212.1, forward strand.
GTAGGAACATTAGCTAACATTTAAAGGGGGCAGAGCTTAAATTTAGGCTGTACTGTACTTTGGCACCCAAATATAACTGCTGTAATTTTGAGACCGTGCTAAGCTGGACTGCCTTTTGAAACCCTTTCTTTCCCTGTCCAATGCCCCGCCCCCCCCGCCCATGATTTTTGGGCATTGGTGGTGATGGTGTTAGGGCTGGTTTCCTGAAGAGTTTTGGGTTTATCATCACTACTAGTGGATTGCTGACTGATGTCAGGAAGGAATTCCCCTCTTCAAGGAACTGGCTAGGTGGATTTTGCGTTTTCACCTCCCTGGAGGCAACGAGGAAGGGTGCTTGTGTGGGAGCATATTTTATTTGTTATGCATGTGTGTCCAGTGAGGATCATTACAGCAGCATGGGCCAGCTTGAGGAGTCATACCCAAGCATAGAGCCATAACGCATGAGGCTGTAGTATGCAATGGTATAGACAGGGCTTTTAATGTCTGATACAAATTGAAGCCCCACTAATCTGGAACCTTAACCAGATCATTTTGAAACATTCGGCCAAATTCTTATTATTGGTCTGGATGGTGGTGGAAGTATGCCTGGGTAGTCATACCTTATGTATTTGGTTGGGTCATCTTAGGCAACTGCACAAGACCAATATCTGCCAGGTTGGGATCCTGTTTATTAAATCCCACCACTTTCACTTGTTTAGTCTAAATCTGTGGCCACCACATTTCTGTATGTTGTATCTTATGAGCTGGTTATGTCCTCATAAATGCAGAGATAGTTGTCACATGATCACCTGACTAGAAAACTTAGGAGGAAGAGAAGTATCTGGATAAAAGTAAGAAGAAATAGACAGATAGGCTTTTACCTCAGATCAGATCTTTTCTTTCAGAAAGTTAGGAACAAGCATACAGTCCCCAAATATGTAGTTTTCCTACTTACAATATTTTCCAGGATTTTCCTGTGAGTGTGGTGTTTGTCAGATCACCTCTTCTCTACTTCACTTGCTCAAATTTCCCAGCTTGCTCTCTCCTCATGCAAGCTATTCCCTGGCGTTTGCTCAGCAGCAAACAAGCTCACGACTCTTGTCCAGCTCCTCTAATTCTGCTAGGAGCAGCAAGTTCCTACCACTGATTTGGAAGATGTTATGAAATATACTAAGCCAAAGTATAACTGTTCCAGTGAATTAGTGCAAAAGATGTCATTTCTGGAAGTGTGCATTTAAGTACTGTTTGGTCAGGTATTATATTATTAAAAAGGAAGTTGATGGTCTTACCTTACCTGCAGAATAGAAGCTCTAACACCAAATATTAATTTAATAACACAGTAGATTACATACTGCTTTTCATTCCAGATAATCCTAACGTACTTTACAACGAATTATAACTAAGATGCAGACACTTTGGGAGCAAAGTGTTATTCCAACCTCATAAGAAATAATGTTTGAGCTATTAGTAAATATTAGATGTCCTTGTAATCAAACGTTGTTTACCATTACCTCATTCTAACGAGATTATAGTATTTGACTCCTTTGGACATTATGGAGGATGATTTTATTGTATTTCAGATTTTTGTAGTATTTAGCAAGACTTTTAGTTGTCTATCAGCTTCCAAAAAAGAACAGTCCAGCATTTAAAAATAAATAAATCTATCGTTAGATATTTTCAAAAGCTCAACACTTTTGAAAATCTATCCTAAGTACCTAAATATGGATTTAAGGGCCTAGTTTTAGGTTTCATTTTTTAAAATGTTGGCCTTGATCTGTGTGTGTCAAACTATCCATTAGCTCAGTAGCCACAGCAAAACCAAACAAATGAAAACACCACCATTTCAAAACATCACACATTGTAAGCACAATGGTACTTTTTCCAGCCAGATAGATTTTTTAAAATTTGAGTCAAATTCATCTGGATTTAAAAAAAAACAAACCATTTTGTTCCCCTTCCCTCTATCTCTTTGACCAAGCACAATATCCCCTCCCCTTTAAATGTAGTAGTTCACTCTTAATGATAACGTAGAGGAGCTGTACTGAGGGCACTCTCCAAGGAGAACAAGCAAAACTGAAGTTAAAGAACTACAGAAATGGCCAGTTTTCAACTGATTTTATATTTTGAATGAGGTAGTCTTGATACTCATTGGAAAGTGAAAATTATTATTATTACAAGGCTACTTTTTATTAGATGAGTAACAATGCAGGTGATGAAGGGGCTTCCACTTTTCAATGATTATAAATACATCACTTTTGGAGTTAATGGTATGGTTGTTTTAATTAAATATTGGCCTTTTCAGCCACTCTTTAACTTCAATTTGTGTTTGTCTGGGATATGGCCAAGTGCCATGCAGAGACCAAGTGCTTCCATGGATCGAACTCCCATCGAATTTAGGATAGTGGATTGATGCCTCATCAGTGAGAAAAGGACGTATAACTCCAACTACTTTCATTACCTCACTGTACTTCCAGGTAAACAAAAAACAACCGTGATAATTTCACAAAGGAAAGAAGGATAGTGTCATAGTTCAAGCAACATACTTTACACATTACAGATACTGGACCAGATTCACTGCTACATTCTGCCTCCTTTGTGCTGCTCTGATGACTCAAAGCAGACAAGAGTTCCAGTGAATCTGGCCTACTGTTGTCTGGTTTTCTGTATTTCCAATTCAAACTTACTTATGCAAAGCCTTCAAAAACACAACTAAATGGGCTTTGGTATTTTTTATTAGTAGTAGTTTTTGCAGTGTTCACAACACAATTTTGTAGCACTCAAGGACTGTTCACTGCAACAAATAAAAAGCACGGTTTAAAATAACTAAATAAGGTCCTTAAAGAGGTTTTAAAAATTGATAACTAAACATACTGTATGGGATCGATCTTAATTACTGTCCATGTGGAATTTTTTTCTTGTGGCTTTTTTCAATGAAAAAACATTAATGAGAAACTTTAAAGGCTTGTTAACAATATCCTTTCATCAATCAAAGGCACTGTCAAGTACACTGTGCTCACGTCAATTTTCACCTTACCACACAGCTACCATTTCTTACTTTCTTATCCACTCTTCCACCCTAATATATAGATCCTTGTCTGAGCAGACTTGAGGGTGATGGAGCCCAGACATTCCCCATCTGTCTGCAGCTGGTGCCACTTGGTCCAGAAGACTTTGGACTACTTCCCTTAGTCACTTAAAGACACATCAGTACCTGCAGTTTCTCCAGTCTCTGGCCTCAGCTTTTAACTGCCACCTACACATTACTTCACACAGACCAGAGACTGTTCTGGATCAGCATTCTGTACAGAGCTCATTTTAAACCTTCATGTTTCCAACATTGATAAAGAATAAAACTGTTGTTAACTTCAGCTTCTTAAACACCAACTTTTTAATCAAAAGCCCACTAAACAGGGGGAAAAAAAAACCTAACGGAAACAAAAAACACCCACCCACCAACAAGCAAGATCAAGATTTTTAAAGGCAAACTATTTTATATCCTAAAACCTCTCAGAGTAATAAAATGTTCTCCTGTGCTGATGAATAGTGAACAATGAAAAGAAAAATGTGAACAAAATGCATTAGTACGAAGAACCACAAAACATTAAAACTATTAAGAATATGGGATGGAGGAAGTTTTTATTATGGTAGGCCTTCCGGCACAATCTGTGGGAAAAAATTGGAAAAAAGCTCCTACTTTTTCACATCCTGTATTAAGCATATTTATTACTCATACACTATGTATGTTATTTGAAACAGAAATAGCACACAGTCCTTTGACGAGCTATAAAGATGGTATGACCGATTTGCACATCAGTGTAACTGAAATATCCTGCCCACTTTAATAGCAACTGAATGTACTGTCAGTAATATTTTCCACTGTTTTCGAGGCAAGTCACAGTAAAACAGAAAAGGAGATCTACAGTGACGGAACAAGGGGAAAAGAGTATTAAAGAGAAGCATTTAAAATACAATTCTATTCAATTTCTATAAAAATATAACAGGAATTACAATTAAATCTGGAAATGCAATTCTTCTAGGATCTTTACATTCCTATAAGATTGTTACTGAGCAATTACTCTTGAGATAATACATAAATCTTACAGGACTCCCATTGGATTAGTGGGCTTTAAGTTTTTAAGCAATCTCTTTTTATAGATTTTATTCTTGTATAGCATTTTTTAAAAGGAAAATCAGTCCTGAAACACTACCTTTCACAATGAGCACACTCAAATACATACAGAATATACAACTTAATACAAAATGTATCTATAGTGTACATCACATCCAGCACAATCAAATTGTCAGGATTATCAAATTTTAAATTTGGTAAAACATTGAGAAATATGATAAAGGATAAATGTCTGGTAACATTTATAAATAACAGTAGTTTGATGTTGCTATTCAGTTTTTAGCATGTTTATAACTTAACATCTGGATCATACGGACAACAATAATATCGTTCATCTGGCATGTCCACAGTTCGTTATTAAGTAGATACATTGTAAAATTAACATCAAGTACCAATTAAAGAATATGGAAGTGGACATAGTATAATTTGGTATCTGGCAATTATTGAAGAAGAATTAAAGAGACACTTTATAGGCCAAATCCTTCTCATCTGACCAAGACAAGAAGTCTCACTAATTCCCATGGGTCTGCTTGCATGAACAGGGAGAACAGAATTTGGGCATAGATCTAAAAATGTCCTTATAACTACAATGAATTGGTTTAGTGTTTAAGATGCTTACAGTATGAGCTCATTACTTCAAAAAGTGTGCTTGCATGAAAGTGATCTGTAACAACCTTTAAGCCTGAGGCCCTTTACCATTTGGTACTGATACATAGGATGTAATCTGCATTTTTCATTTGGGCATAAAACAGAACAAGTAGTGTAAATGCAATTTTATTGTATATCTGATACAGGAAGCACAACATATTTCTTCTAAAATATTTCTGTTGGGTTTAGGTTTGCTGTAGATGATGTTTTTTATGGAGGAAAAAAATTACCCATTGCAAAATTCAGTTTCTCCCATGGTCAAGGGCATCTATTTCATTATAAATGTAGTTCCGCCAAAACAAATATTATTTTTGAATCTTTCATTATCTTAGTCTCTGGAAATGGGCTAAAACAGCATGTGTTGGTATTAGATGCTGCAGAGCCAGCTGTCGTGCCTGGCTGCACAGTGTCTCAATGTCAGCAGTTCAAAGCACTGCAAGGCTGAATAGGAGGAAACTTGATAGGTCAGTGGAACCCAATTCCAAGTAAAAAAGAACATAGCTTTCTTGTTTCTAGGGTTTTTTTTATTTGGATTTTTTTAAAATACTTTTTCTTTAGTTCTATATTTTCATAAACTATGCTATGACCTCTAGCCAGAATAGGCTTTAGGCTACTCCAAGGGATTGCTTTTTATGTTAATTTCTACTGGCTTCTCATAGCAGTACACAGAGCTGTACAAAACAATGCCAGTTTGAACCATGCTGTTGCCTTCTTTAGTGGAAACTTCAGGGCATATATCAAGACTGTTATGACAAGGCAGAGAAAACCCTCAGAGACAGAAAACAGAAAACTGGTTTTGTATTGCTGTGACACAACAGAGACAGGCCAAAACCAAACCGCAGTCTTCCTTGTTTTTGTTTTTTTCTGATACATTATTTTTAAAGTTGCTTCTGATAATTCAGAAACACTTGTAATCAACACATATGTTTTGTCGCTTACATGGAAGAGTCCTAATGTAACTGCCTGATGTGTAGTTTCAGTGTGTGAAAATTCTCAATAGCTCATTTGTGTTGTTCTAAGTATTTTATGATAGAGGGTCATCTTCCCAGAGTACTGCAAAGAATCAAGACATCATACAAGTAAATCAGCATTATTACCACAAAGAAGAATGCTAACAGTATACCTAAGCAGAAATGTGGATTCCCCTCCTTAAAACAGAACCCCTAGAGGTTCTAGTGTCATAGTGCCCTTCATTAATGGTCATAACAGTCTGAAGTTTGGGCATCATTAGCAATCTCTGAAATCACTGGCAAAGAAAGGCCATTCTTCATCTTACTATCTAACTACAGCACCTTTCACAATACATACATGGGATGCAGAATGCAGGACTGTAATAACACTAGACAGCTAATTCCTGAGGCAGACTGTCTGAAGCATTGCAAATGGGGCAGCTCAGAGATTTCAACTCTGCTGTTCATTTTCAAATTCATTCTTAAACAGTAGGAAAAAAAGTGGTGAATGAGGGTCTAAACACATTGTAAAACACATGCATCTAATTCTTCTAAGCTGTAGTGCCCTCTATTGGAAAACATGTAGACAAAGAACATGTAGCTTGGCCTACAACACAAAAATAAACATCAGTATGCAAGCTCATAAATGTACGCTGCTCAGACAACAAAACTGTATGCTTATTATAAGTGAATTTCTATCATCATTCTAAAGCTCCTTCCTGTACAGCTGAAACTAATGGCATGCTGCTAAATCCCTGCAATATTTTTCAACCTAATTTTCACTTATCATCTAGATAAGTAAAAATTTTCCACAAAAGGGAAAAATCAGAATAAAGTATCAGGATCAAATATACTTATTTTATAATTGTATTCTTATACACATGTTGGCAAACAACTTGTATACCAAATATAGTTTATTTTTTATAGCCTTATGTTTTACAGTATGAAATTATGATGTTTAGTTCTTGATATGTTATGATAGACAATGTAAATTTTAACACTTTCCTGGTTTTCAATTTTATCATCACAAACTAGTGGGCTCAAATAACAGTGGGTCCAGCTGATGCCATTAAGATGTTTAAGTACCCGAGTACAATCAAGTACTTAAGACAGTCTAAAGATATAAATTGCACCTACAAAAGGTTGTGGACACAAAATTGTACATGAAAATATTTGTGCATGGAAGTTAAAGTACAAAACTGGAGGATGGGTTGAGGTTTTGCTAAAAATCTGTTCCTCTACACTTTAAATGATTTACAGTTACTGTACTCAATGATAGTGTCTTCATGACAGTCACATTTACTATTTCAGAGGAAGGATGACAAATTTATGGCAAAACAAATGTAAATATCTACAGATAAGCAGCAAGTGATGTAATATTTGAAAAAGTTTAAAGTTTACACAAGGCACTGTGTTTGCTTGTTGGTATCCACATATTATAAAAGATAAAATACACCCAAACTGTACATATTATAAGGCTATATTTTTATCTCAGGGTTCTGGTGACATGTACAAACCACTTGAGCTTTGCTTTCTTGGTTTATATTGCCACCAGAAACCCTTGATAAAAATACAGCCTTATATTGTACAGTTGGGTATAGTTTATTTTCTCCATATATCATGTACTGCATTTTATTTACACACATACACACAGAAACATGTACATGCATAACATAACTTTATTAAAAAGGTAAGATATCAATAATGCTGCATTAACAAAGTAATACATTGTAATATAATACATTAATTTCTTTGTTAGCAATGAGCTTTCTAAAGAGACACCTACAAGAATATGAAAAAAACCCCATAAAATCAGTATTTCCATGTTATAATTTATGACTCCCAGACTGAAAATTTCAGCTCTTGGTAGTCTGTAATATTTTACTTTCATGGAATCCTTTTTAAATAATCAGAAATTTTAGCTTCAATATCCTTTCACTGCCTATATTTTCTATGGATAACCTATATGAAAAAAAGCTTTTTCCCTAACTACTCAGAGTATTGTATAACGCACATGAAAGCTAAATAAAATAAGTAATAATCACAATATTACTGATCAAAAAAATAACACAATTTTAAATTTTTGAGAAAACTATGGTAACTCAACTGCTTAATTTGAAAAAAGCTCTTTATATGGCATAAAATAATTTACCAGCATCTACTTTTCTGTCTACTTACTGCAATGTTAATAGAGACAGAATAATTTTTATTCGTATCTTTTAAGCATCTCAAACAATTTGAAAAGAAAAGCTGTGAATAGGCAATTCAATAGCCATTTCCTTTTGAATGATTCTCAATGTGTTTAATTAACAACTGTTTACGTAAAACATCATTTCAACAGTTCAAACATCAAAGAAAAACAGGAGAATCTTGGGCAACAATCCTGGCAGAGGTACAATCTGGACAAATACAAAGCTAGGCAGGAACAGGGAGGTGTGTGCTGAAGCTTTTGCATTTCATTTTGCTCTCAGAAACACGCAAAGGCTTCAGACTGCCGGCTGTCCCCTCTGTGAGCCAGATGCTTCCTTAGAGGGGCAGTTGCACCTAACATTTGCCATGCCCCTCCTACTCCCTTATCCTTGCTTTAATGGACATTAAAAATAGAACAAAACAGGACTGGAGATGGGAACAAAATACATGCACAACAGGCACAGTCCGCTGTACTCATTCTGCTGTAAAATGTAAAAACAAGAAAGGGCATACAAGCTGCGTCCCCTAGGACACATCCAGCTTTTTTAATATAGTAGTGCCACCACACATTTCACTTCGGATGTTGTATTATATTTATATGTCACTCAAATATTTACCATTTTCCTGAATTCTACTGTGTGTTCTGAAAGCTTGTTATAAGCCAAGTATCTTTGGTTATGTGTTTTGGCTGTATAACAGCTGTGGCTGAACTGCATCAATATGCTAACTTTTCTTTCTGATGCTTCTCATGTGACAAAAGCCACTGTTTCAGATGAGTTCCTCCTCCATAGTTGCCAGTCTGTCCACTGCTGCAAATCACTCTGTGGCATGGTATTATAATCGGAACCTGCAAAATACATTCACATACAAAAATAAGGTTTCTGAATCATTTGTCTGTCTTTTCTTGAGATTATTATGAATTGTAGTTCTTGTGGTTCTCCGGTCAGAAATATAAACCCCACCCTAGCGGGCCCTGGCTGGGTGCCAGTAAGGCCTGGGCACCGTGCAGGAGCAAGTGCTGGCACAGAGTCAGGCTCCACATCCAGCTCTGATTTGTCTGTGGTTGCTGCTATCTGCTTGCCCTGTCCCCTAGCTCTTACAACAGAATATAGGAGCAGCAGATGTGGGAAGACAGCCTCTAGCTCAGGAGAATAGCCTACAACACCAGTCACTTTTACCATTCACCAGTCAGTGCGCAAAGAAACCAGACATGGGTAGGCCCACCAAGGACAGAGGGGTTAGGATGGCTACTAATGTGCCACTAAATTATTGGTGACCTGTGGATTCAAATATTAAGTGGCCATTTGTTTTATTAGTACATGGGAATATCAGTTGCCAAGTCCAGGACTGATTTCTGGCTCATTGGATGGATGCAGGCTGGGAATGCAGTGGACACAGTACACTCAGACCTTGTAGGAAAGGAGTGTTTATCACTCAGTACTCACACCTCTGGGCAATTAAGTAGTGACACTGGTGGGCTCTGAAGAGGAAACTAACCTAGTTCTGAGCAGGAAAAATAAACATACGGTTTTGAGTACAGAGATAAGGGATTAAAAAGAGGGGGACATGGAGAGATTGTTAGGGTTCTTAAAGAGGAGGCAATGGTCTCCTCCCGAATAACAAATAAAAGCCATGTAAAACATATTGCATGTTCTCTGAGAAAAATGCCATTGCTCTGCCCTCCCTGCACTTCAACACAACAGACTCAAACACACAACCGGACAGCTCAGTGACAGATAATGGGTTATGAAGTCTCATTCACAGGCCAGTGGCCAAAATAAAGCTTAGACCGTTAGCAACCAAAAATCCTCGCAATCAGATAGCATTTCGGTGGTCTACGTGAAATGAGTTGGTGGTTTCAGGCAAGTTCCCAGTGAACAGGTCACAAATGTTGCTGTCACAAATATCACTCTTGGCAGCGTCATGAGGAAAAGGGATGACTGAGCCATAGAGGCTGAACTACCATCTCACTCAAGAGATGGTCCTCCTTTGTCAGAGTGAAACATACCATGAAGAAAAGAGGGCTTTCCTTTCACAAGAATCATGGTCTTAAAAATGTATAAGAAGAGTTCAGACAAATGGAGTTCAGACAAAGGAGTCTAGTTCCTCTTTAAGAAATTAATTGTAAGTGATGTGATGTTCTTATGCTGAAACAAACAGGCGAAGCACAAATTTACAGTGTTTTAAGAGTGCAAAAATCAATTATTGTCATGTTGCTGAGTTTTCTGCAGATACCAGTGGCACATAACTTCAGTTGTTAGTGGTCACTGTCTTGTCCAGTGCCGAATAAAACTGCACTTCTTATATGAGAATCCTGACTGCTGATATGAGAGGGTTTAACAGGTGTTCTGTATCCCAGAGTCAGCACAAAAACAATCTGGTTCTCATGGTAACAACTTTTCAAATTAAACAACAGAGTAAATGGGCCCAGAAACCCCATATAACTTGTTAGCGGATTTGTTAATGACTCTCATTGGGCAGCCCTAAATTACATAACCTGCTATTGCCAAAATCTGCATTTTGGAAGATGGTAAAGCATGTTTTTCAGCTGACTCTGTCCCTTTCTTAGGATTGCATACTCCTTGGCAGTGAAGACGAGACTATATGAAGATGGAGAAGCATGTCCATTTTAAATACAAATATATCCTGTGGTTTTTTTTGAGTAGAGATACATAAATCATACATGAATGATACACATACGTGAAGGTATCTTTGAAGTGGTTTATGAGTTGTGAGGAGGAGGAGGAAAGAGAGAGAGCAAAGGGGGCAAATTTTGCCCTCAGCTAGATCCCATGCAACCCTATTGAACTCTTCACAGTTATTGATCACGTCAGGGAAGAAAATGTGCATGCATGAGAGACCCCCACCACCAAGATTCTGAGTTGCCAATGAGGAGCACTCAGCACAGCAGAGGAGAGGGGGAGACAAAGGCAATTTTAAATGATCCTTAGAATTCCTCCTGCAGATGGAGAATCTTCCAGTGACTACAACTTTAGGACACCTTTGCACAGTGAAAGCACAGCAAAGCTGTTCTAAACCAGGGCAGGAACTGGACCGTAGTATAAAAAACAAAGGGCTCACATAAGTCCTGGTCCTGCAAAGCAATGGATCTGTGTAGACACGAGTCAACACAATTCCGCATGGGAAAAAAGGAAGATCATGTTTCAGGTCCTGGGATATACATACCCATATGGTTTGAGCATTGGCCTGCTAAACCCAGGGTTGTGAGTTCAATCCTTGAGGGGGCCATTTAGGGATCTGGGGCAAAAATTGGGGATTGGTCCTGCTTTGAGCAGGGGGTTGGACTAGATGACCTCCTCAGGTCCCTTCCAACCCTGGTATTCTATGATTCTATGATATATATATTTTGTCAGTGTTTCTCCAAAGCTCAAAGGAAAGGTTTGCATACAGAAGCTCATGAGAATTCAACAGCAGGGTAGCATAACCAAAAATAGATATTGAATTATGAATATTTGGTTATGTTGAAAATAACTTTACAAAAGGAAAAAATAATATTCATACAGCAAGGATAATACTGACTGTTTTGTATAGGATCTAAGTGCTATAGCAATGGGTGCATTACAAATAGCTAAAATACATAAAGAGAACAGAGTTGCAGTTTTACAAAATGGAACGTTTGCGAGGTATCCCTTTGCTATCACTTTAACAACTAAGGAAGGCAGTGTTGGCTAGTGTATAGAGCACTAGATTGGGACTCAGGAAAGCTGGATTCTAGTCCCAGTTCTGTCACTGGTCTGCTCAGTGACTTTGGACAAGTCACTTCACCTCTTTGTGCTTCAGTTTCCCATATATAAAATAATACTTTTTTTGAGAACTTCTCATGAAAAATACTATATGAGATTATGATAATAATTATTTAACAGAAAATCAATCGGAGTTTGATTTTGTATATTTAAAACCTATACCAGTATACATTTAATTTGCACCCTAAACAATTTGCGAAACTGTTTTATACCTTTTGCTTTGTATCATTCACAGTAGAATGTCAAGGATTTTCAAAAATGCACATGAAAAATTACATCACATACTGATAATGTAGACAAGTACATAAATGCAATGTTTTTTTATTACTGGTGTTTATATATCATCCTTGAAATGCACATCATAAAAAATTCAGTACATCATCTTTAATCTTACAACATTTGTTTTAGTAACGGTATAGTATTTCAAATGCAGTGATGCAACTGTGAAAGGAAATGAGGTACTAAAAAGTGCATCTTTCAAGATGCTGAACATTTTAGATTCAAGATTATTTGGTATAGCTTTCTTAATCTGTATGGCTAGATGCAAAACATTACACTGATTCATTTTCTATTCCACTTTGCAGTTTTTCCTTTATAAGGCTCAAACTATGCTTATTTAAGTACTCTAGAAATAAGAATATGAACTTGGATCTCAAAGCTGCAAGGCTGCTAATTGCCCTCAACATTCAGCACTTTGCAGGATCAAGCCCTTGAACAGAAATGGAAGGCAAATGGATTAAAAAAAGCTGATGATGAAAAGGAGCTAGGGTAATGGATATTATATAGGTTGTTAAATTATTTTTAAAAACTTAGATGTAGACCATATGTAGTACATGGTGGTATAAAAATGTGACAGATCTTATTCACAACTGGCAATGCCACAAGTGAATTATGCAGGACATTTCCAGTGAGCATCAATAACATTTTTATACATCACCACACCATCATGTGTTCTGGTTAAGTCACACTTTAAGTTATTTTTTAAATTATTGATATTCTTTTTGATATCTTTCCATCCATAAAATCTATATTAGTTACTACCTACAGGTCTTGGAGTGACAGTATAAACAGCAATAATAAACTGTAAAAAATGCAAAGATATTTAAATTAGCTTTTCTATAAATCAGGGTGTTCTGATGCTAAGGTCATATACCTTGCAAACCTAAAGGGCCAAACACACTCCTCCTGATTCAGCTCTTTTGTGCTACTCAGGTGGTAAGAAATAGTGAGACTGTCCGTAGCTGGCCAGCTGAGATTTCCCTCAGAGAAAGAGGGAGAGGCACACTGTTCTGCTGGTGTAAACTCCACTCCTATGCCAACTTCCCCCTGAAGTAGAGTGCGTATTCAGGTGGAAAAGGACATGCCACCAATTCTCTGCTGAAATATGATCCTTTGGGGACCACAGCCAGCTGGCACAAGTTAAAGCAGTCCATAGGCTGCTGTAATTCACCCTGGGGCTGGCACAGATCATTCTATAGAGTGAAACTGGATCCCTGATGGCTCACCACTAACATGCTCCTGTACCATGCAAATCTCACCCAGATGCTTTATATGTAAGAGGAAATCCGGGCATCTCACATTTCCAGTGGGATTCACCTTCTGTTCCGATCTCTGAGGGGAGCAAGGAATTAGAACCTTGGCACTAGTCCAAAACAGATTATAGCAAGTGTAACTTGATTCCTGCTTTTAATCTGATCCCTCTTTTTTGGGGTGTTGCTTGAGTTAGGAGGATAGGGTGAGAAAGTGTTTTGATGCCAGGTTATTTTTATTTAAAAGATTACCGCTGCTGGGAACCAGAAGTGGTACTGGCACAGATTAACAGGCAAAGTGCAAGTGATGACATCAAAGGTGCAAAATAAATAAAATTTTGTCCATGGTTGCAGAAATACGGTAATTTATGCCATGTTTGTCATAATGTATGATGTGCATATGATTTGTTTGTTATGTACCGTGTGCGTATGCATCATTCTACACAGCATTGGAAATAATTAAAGAAAATGCATTACAATCACCCGGTAATTTAAAAATATTGAATATCACTTCAGTTTGGTTTAATTGTGGTGACAACTTTCAGACTACTGAAATAATTAAACCCGCTAAAATTTATTAGAGCCCTAAGGACATTTTGGAAGGAATACTATCCCAATCCTCTGCTTTAAAACCTCAGCTACATGTAATGTAATTTTTATCAATAACCAAGCAGTTCATAACATTAGAGCTCCATTGAAATCTTCATGCTGTGAAATCTAATTCATCCAATACATGAATCCATCACTTACACAGACCCTATCTCAAATGCTATAAAACTTCCAAACCCATAGATTTGTCTCCAACAAAAACAACATGAAGGGGCCTTTCAATCAATAATGGAATCCCTGTGATTCAGGTTCCAGTTGAATATTTTCTCCAACTTTGCTTTTGTTCTTCTGGGTAGAGGCCCACAAGGGAAAGAGCTTGTTTTCACTCGCAGCCTCATCAATACCTAAATCCTGGTGAACAAGTGACACTGAGAAGCTGTAATCAATAGCTCCCTGTGCGTTTTTTCTTCTGGTCAAATGGTTCAGCACTACTGACAGGCCTGACACTTAGAACATGATGCTAAATCTTTATCAACAGCCATCTAGGTGACTGGCAGAACAAGACTCGGGTGGTCATTAACGCTCATGGCAATCTGTGAATAAACTAACTCCTCAATAATGCGTTTGTTTAGAAAAAGGTGGGGAAAAACTCTCTGCACAATGTATTGATTGCCTCTGAACTGCATTTAGCAAATTCTGTCTGAGGATGAAACAGAATGGTGTTCAACTGTGGTGCTCTGCTTGTTAAGAGTTTTCAATTTGACGCAATAGAAAACTGACCATCCTATTATACTGGTTGATGGACTGAATACTTACAGAAAGCTGCCAAACTGTCAAAAATAGATCAGTGAGGCCATAATGGAAACAGCTGAAATATCAAGTTATAACATACAACAAAAATCACACTTAGCAAAAAATAATCTTTCAGTGTTCTCATGTCCCATTGCTTTTTCTCCCCTATTCCCTGATAGAAACAAATACTATAATATGAACCAGCATGTGTTCAAGTTTATTGCCAGCTACCTAAGGAATTAATGCACAACTAGTTTTATGCATTTGCAACATTTCAAATCCATACTTCACGATCTTCTCTTAAATGCACAATTACTCTATTCAGTCTTGAATATTTCAAAAATGTGAGTTGAATAATATTCTTGACTTATGTTAGATCGATATTAGTGTCAAGTTATACACTTAGTTAGGTTTTAGCCTGAACAATAACATAAGCAGAAAGAATATAAAGAGACTTTATACAGTTACTGCTGCTGTTAACAGACCACTGAAGACATCTTATTTAAGTCATAGAATAGTCATTTATGATGGCCTTGGACTAATCAGCCCAACATTCCGTATCTCCCATGAGTCTCCGTGATTTCTTTTTGATCCTCCTATAGTATTCTAATGAGATTTTTAATTGAACTTTATGGGTTCCCTTTGAGGACCACAGACCTCACAATCAATCTAAACTGCAGTAAACTATTTGAAGTTTTTCTTGAAAAAGGTGAGCCATCCCTGCCATGTCCTTGGCATAATTTGAAGCAAAGATGTTGCATCTCTCAGCTGCTGCCGGCACCTTTTCCACCTTCTCATAAAGTTGAAGGTCATTGTATGAATTATGTGAAGCAACCTAACTACAAAGGAAACTTGTACAATGTATACTACTGAAATTAAGCACCAACCAGACATGATTTGTAGAAGAGAGAAGTATTTTGTTAGGTGGTGGAAAATATATGGCATACATTTTTTTATTATTACTTTTGATTTCAGTCATGATATGTTTTTACATATAGTTCCGTTTTTTAAACCCTTGTTTCTAGTGATAATACAACTGACAACCCTCAGGAAATCATGTTTTATAATTTTAGTGACTTTGGTCATATTTGGACAGGCACATTTATGGAGATTAATAGTGTAAGAATAGATTCATCAGACAGGTTGCAAAACAATACATGTTTCTGAATACTGTTACTAGTACCAGTTAACTGTCATTAACCAGATAATATGTGCCAACAAGTACTGATGTCATATATTGTGGTAAGTATTTTGCATAGCTGGTACATTAAGGATTATAGCCTGTATTCACTCAACTTGAAACCATTATGTTATGTACAAAAATCTGTTTACTCATAGTGGCTTTTGAAACTGCACACTTTCTTTTCAGGCATATCCTTAAACTCAGGACACATTGGGGGACACACAATAACAACAATTAGCTCTTCAGAATGCTGTAAAAGCAACTGATTTATGCATTTTTGGCACATTATACAAAAGCTATGATTACTCAAAAGGGCATTTCCATCTTAATAAAGACATGTATATTATTCATGTAGCAGTTGTAATGCAGTAGTGCTTGTAAGGACTTAACCTGCAATTTCACCAAAATATTTAATACTATGTCAAAATGGATGAACTGCGTTTAGTTAGGTTTAAAACTTCATTACCCTCCCTCATTGAAAAAATGCAAATTTTAAACAGTTAGCTAACTTATAGTCAAATATACTATGTCTGATGTTGTGTTCATAAAGTTTGCAAATGCAATACAAAAAGTATATTAAGGATTTTGTAAGTGCACATGAGACTTTCATATGAAACAATCTGCAACCACAGTATGATACCATGTTTTGTCAATATGTTGTGCTGTACTTGACAATACAACTTATTTTAATATGATAGATTGCTTTCCAATACAATATGGTGTACATTAAGACAAGGCAATACAATGCAAACCTACAGGAAACAGTTCTCAAAGAATAACAATGTAGTTTTGTGCAAAAGGATATGTAATTGCTATTGCCTAGAAATGTACCCAGCTTTGCCCTCAGGCTGCAGTGGAGCAGCAGCATCCAAAGTAGAGGTAACAGCAGGTTGTGGTGTGAAAATTCCTGCTTTTTCCCCTGTGAGCAAGGATGAAAATAGTTCTGAAAATATACAGCAAAGCTATGGCAATTTTTAAAAATGGGATCCATCCCATGCTGCAGCTACAGTATTTTCTGTTCCTGGTATACCACTACATTTTAACATACTACAGATTACTGCACTGCGTTAGGCAAAGGCATATACTAATACAATACCATACCAACATTTCACAATGGAAACTTGCTAATATAAAATATTAATATTATTATACTGTAATGATGCTCCTGTCTTTTCCAACACAAATACTTTCATTATTGCGTATCTCCTATACCTCTAATTAGAGGTCCCATATAGATTCTACACAAGTACACATGCATAATTTTATTGTATTCCAAAAGGATTTTCTTTTACATGTCTGTTATTTTCTATTAAAATCTGCATGCTGTTCTTAAAACTACAAGTCCCAGTATGTGGGTCAGTTATGCTAGATTTCCTTTATAGATCAGGATAAATATTCAGTGTATGTGTCACCGTGAAAAGCAAAACTTTATGATTTGTATATGTAAAGTCACCTCCACTTGTGAATACAAATTTTTGTATTCACTTTCGTACCATATGTTGTAGTCTCTTATGTACCTTATTAAAGAAAAACCTGAGGAAACTGAATATAAAAATAACATGGAAGGTCAAAGATTACAGCAGATATGATGCCAGAGAAATAAAGACATAGTAAAGTATGGAAAGATACACATTCTGAGGACATTTGGTAATGAGGAGAAACAAAAATGCTCAAGAATGGCTGAAAAGTCCACAATGTTATTAATAGAAACCAAGTCAAACGTCTTTGTAGGCAGGTAGCTGGGGCACCAGTGGAAAGATGAACAGGCAATAACATCCCCTTTACTGTTTCTGGCCTTCCCCTTTCTGTACTTGTGTAACAATGAATGGTGAAACCATTGTTGTGTAACAATGAATGGTGAAACCATTGTTGTTCTATTAGCCCAAAGAGTGTGGATCCGACAGATGACACCAAGGGCTGACTATGGCCTGCAGCGCTGGCATCAGCTTGTGCACCAAAGTGGCAACCAATGTCATACTGAGATACACATCCAGAATCCATTGGTCCCACAGGGTGGTCTAATCTCAGGGAAGGGGCAAATATCCCAAAGCCCAAATACAGTGGAGTTGAGAAGCCAAACTCCCTCTTTCTTCTCCTTCCACATGCCGATTTCTAATGACCTAACCCATGTGCCAGGACCTATAAACCTCAAGCTTAATATATAGGTCACACTGATGGATCCCAGCCAAACCTTGAGCCAACTGGGTATGCTGAAAGTATTTGAGGCAACTGTTAGACAGCTCACTAATGACTTTACAAAACCAGAGGTCAAGACTCTCAACTCATGTAAATTTGATAACTTCACTAAGTTTAATAAAGCTATGCCATTTACCCAGCTGAGGTTCTGGCCCAGCCTCTGAAGTGGGGGGAGAACCTGGCCAGCCCAGACAATCCAGAACCTGAGCTGCTGGGAAAATGAGTCCTAGTTGTGCCTTTATGAATGAAGAATCTATTTGCTCCTCTCACATTGCCAGAACTATTTTCAGGCCCAGAGGGATGAACTAGTTTATAACTCAGTTAAAAGCCATTCACATCCTGTAAGAAAGTGTCACTGTTAAGTGACAAAGGATTCCCCATCCCCCAGAGTATAAAAAAAGTTTAAGAATAGCAAAATGTTCATAGGTTGACGAATTAAATTAAAACAAGTGCAATGCTTCTTTTCAAACCTACTAACACCATAAATGGTGGGGAATAAATCATATTAAACTGGTTTATGCATTAATGCTGATTAAAAACACTTACTGACCTTATTACTTATGGTAGAGTAGTTTTCATAGCAGATAAATTTAATCTAATGACATTTAGCCCACAAAGCTTTCCGTCTAAACCCACCATCTTCCATCAACTTTATTTGAAAGTTGACATGAACTTACAGGATTGCTTCTCATTGCTCCTCCCACTGCTCTTGCTGCTTTGCTGTTGCCTGCCAGGTCTGCTAATTGCTTGTAAGAAACTGCCTCTCCAAATTTCACATCTCTCAACAGGGTCCATAACACTTGTCTGGTGAATGAATCTGAAAAAAAGAAGCAGCAATACACTATTCATAAGGATGGCTTAAATAGCCAAGATAAAGATCATTAAGAACTCTTACACAAACTATGGAATGAACAGCAACTTTTCTATTTGAAATTAAAACAGGCCAGATATTCAGTCCTGTTATTGTGTTCTATATTACTGTATTTAAATACATGATTATTAGAGTGCTTCAAGTAATTGATCACTATAAAAAAGGGATTTAAGGCTTTGATTTTTCTATATTTTTAATTTGCTTCAAGTACAATTATCCTGTTAACTCATACAATATGGTTTTCCATTAAATTGGCAGAATATAAATTAGCACAGAGTCAAATTAAAGAGGGAAGAAATAACTGACTCTACCTATTTTACAAATCTCTTGTATCTCTAGTTAATTTCAAACTTCAGCTGGGACACACTGGAAAAGAAGCCCTAGAGCCAATGGACTTGGTATTATCCTGGCTGACTGCATTTTATAGTAGAGACCCCCAAGCTACTGTTCAGAATTCTAGACATTATAAAATATAAGGCCTGTCTGTGACCTTCATTGTACAGTACATCCTTAATGATAAGGACATGACAAATAAAATAACTTCTATTATTTTAGTTTTAATTTACAATAATCAAATTGCTTTTAGCTTTCATCCTGTTGCAATATTGCATAAATGAATGCATTAGAACATTTCTCCCCTCTGTTTGCACAGTTTTAACTTTCCATCCAAGGATTATTTTACAGTAAGAAAACCAATAGGTAGTTTCGGATTTAGTTTCGTTTAACAGCTATTGTTCTTCCAAGACACTTGCAGAAGCTGTGATGAAAACTACAAAACATCTCTACTGTGGGTAACAAACTGTAATAAAAAATAAGAAGCAAACAATGATGAAAACACCAGTCTCATCCTTCGGCAATGAAACAAACTGATTAAAAACATTTCCTTCTTATTCTGATACTGAGTGCCACTGACTATGTTATATGCAAACCTAATGAAATGTGATTTTGTTCTTAAAGGAAACCCATACACCATTATTTGTGTGTTAAATAATAAAAATCACTTCTTAACTGAAGGGAATGATAATCACTTCATTGAAAAAAATCTGTTTAGTCTTTATTATAACATTAAGCAAATTAAACATCAGCATAATCCAGGTGATACTAGAAAAGGGTCATCAAAGAAATTAACTTTGTTGTTCATTAATTTATATGGATTAGTAGAGGGCAAAGAGATAGCAAATCTGCTCTAGTTTTTTATGATATAATTTCAAACTGTACACCATTTGTGGCAGTAGGGTGACTTTGGGGTTAATCAGACTGATTTGTCCTTTTAATTGCTTTCTATTCAAAGAAAATTCATTAGATAATGTTCTCTTCAAAATTCATGAATCAATTTAACTGAAGAAACCACATTAACAGCTTTGGGTTCATTAGCACATGCAGTTGTGTTACTAGCTGATTGCTAGGAGGGTTTCCTTAGGCAAACAGATTTTGTTTACTGTGATTTCTTTAGAAAGGTTTATTTCAAATCAAATTGTTACTTATTATTTTTTTAACCTCTTTTTAAGCCAGCAAGATTAGTGTTAACCTTGAGCACTCAGGGATTTCAGGGAATTATTGCCTGATGTCATTTTTTAAATCAATGAAATAAAGTAAATCCACATTGCCAGGGACTTGCTCCAAATTCCCCCTGCCACCCCCCCCCCCACCTCTTTTGGCAGAGGAATAGGAGGCGGGTTAGGCCAGCAGGGTAGGTGGACCTGGAACTTTACAAAACCTGTAGGAATAAAATGAGAAGTCTGTGCAAACTTAACTGGAGCATGGAATAGTTACAGGAAACAATGGAATGGTTCCAAAATCATCATTTGAGAGCAAAGCAATAATGGTCCTTTGTAGCATGATGGCCAAATTATTGAGTACCTTTTAACATTCTAAAAATATTGTATAATAAAACAATTATGTATCTGTATGTAAGCACACAGATAATATTTTCTGATTTACCATACATTTTTCAAATGAAACAGTATATACTGTATCTTTACTGTCACAAAAAGTTAGACGTTATAGCTCAAAATAATGAAATATTTAGCAATCATGCACATCATTTTATAAATGTATCTGAAAACTCAATTTTGCCCTGTAGGGAGCAAATGCATTAATTAGTTTAAGCAGCTCGAAGAGACAGTGCCAAATACTGTTATTAAACTGTCTACAAGCGTTAGTGCCTGTATGCATAACCTGCTCAAAATTAGATGGCTGAACCTTCACCAATTTTCAGTACAGGTGCCAACATTTTATGCTATTAAATATCATTATAAAGTGTATAAAATTTGCACATAAAAATTAACACACACATTCTCTCTCTATATATATACACACATGAAAATGCTTTGTATTTTCATGAGGTTAGGATGACTGCATAATTCTTGAGCTGCAGATTGAAGCAGAGCCATGATTGAGGTATACTACATCATCCAAAATGACTAGCAAAAGTGTTTTGTGTTCTCCATCTCTGCCACTATCATGGTGTACATATTGTATATGTTGCTTAAGAAATATATTCCATTCAGTATAGTAGACTCTCTGCTGCCCTCTTTCCAGACAATGGTTGTTGCTAACAATAGAGCACCTGACTTTGTTCAAACATCTATTCTGTTTTAATTGGTAAACAGCTTCTCAAATTTTATCCCTAATAAGTATATTGTGAAAGGGGTGATATGCTGAGATGATTGGTGATGGCTTTCTTGTCCAATTGAACCTGCTAGAAAGAAGCTTTTCTAATATCTGCATTGATCATATCTGAAGACTGTAAATAAGGGATTCATTCAAAACTTGAAATCTTTCAATAAAACTCACTCTTCCCATAGAGATGGGGAACCACAATAACAGGCAATAGATATAGATAGCAATATAGATAACAATAGATATAGATAGCAATATACAGTCCCTGCTGATTTTTCCTTGCATTGCTTTTAAGAGAACAGTATAATGTCGTCCAGGTATTTCAATGAGAGATGCATGTTAGAAGTTCATGTCGGACAAAGGGCTTAAGGTGTGCTAGGCCACAGACCTAGGTAACCTATACAACAACTGGCCATTTTGAAGGAGGTCAGAAGATGTCTCATTCCAGATCTTGGGCAACAGGAGGAAGCTGGTTGTATGGGGAAGTGACCAGCCAGTAGGAAATACTTTGCATTCACAAAAGGCACTAAGAGAAATTGGGAGGCTAGATGGTAAAGGAGGAAGGAATGTGTGGAAAATATAATGGAGCGGAAAGAGGAAAAAAGGGATGGAGGAGAAAAAACAATGGTGAGGGTACAAAAAAAATAGAAAACTGAACAAATAAATGACAAGGTAAGAAAAAAATCATATATGAGAGAGAAAAAAATCCTGCTCTCAGGGATATACTGCTGAGGATGTGAGAGATCCATGGGATCACAGAAGCTAGGAATTATGTTTTCAGGGATTGTTTGTGGCTTGGTATGGGGATTCTGTAGCTCTGTTGGAGGCACTGTTTTGTTTGAGATAGCCAATACAGTTTAGCCCTGGGTACTCTTATTTGAGTACCTAACTGCAGTGGTTGTGGCCATTCAGTGACCACAACAGGATGGTCAACAGAATTAACAATAACTATGATTCTCGACTCCTTCATCACTGCCTGGGGTCGAAGCTGAAGCCTGAGGGCTTCAGCCCTGGGTGGCAGGGCTCAGGTTACAGGCCTCCTGCCTGTGGCTTTGGCTTTGGCCCCTCAGCTCACGGTGGTGTAGCTTATGCTTTGCTCCCTGGGGCAGCTGGGCTTGGGCGGGCTCAGGCTTCGGTCCCTCCTCCTGGGATGATGTAATAATTTTTCTTGTCAGAAGGGAGTCACGGTGCAATGAAGTTTGAGAACCTCTGATCTAGGCATACTAACTACCACAGAGGAAATTTGGGGGTAAGTTCAAAAGGTAAGAGGCCTAATACCTCCTCCTTATCTCATGGGCCAAGGGTGAGGCTAGACAGGACAAGACAGGAAGACAATTCACCAAAAACTCATTGTTGGGAACCTGATACCTTATTCAAGTCTATTTTTAAGTGTGATTCCAAATGTAAACAGACAAATTCCTACATCCACCACATCAGTTGTGTAGATTGTGCAGTCTGTGTCTGCATGCATGATATATACATACATTACAGTCGATACAGAATGTGGAATGTGGCCTTGCCTTACGCAAAATATTAGATTTATTTTTACAAGTTAGTTATGACCTTTATGACCTCATAAGTTGCAGAACCAAAGAAAAGACTAAAGTGGTTCATGAAGGTCAAACAAAGTGTAACAATAAATTACTGCTTTTCAAATTGGAGATTTCCTATTAAATGTATACAATCCCATAATTAACTTTATAATGAGAAATGCATTTTTAAAAATATTTTAAAAGTGAACATTGACTCTAAAACACTCAAACCATAGTGAGGTTCCATTTTTATCATCCCTCAATTACTTCCCTATTAGTTTTACTTGTAAAATGAGTAAGTTTTTTTTTTCTAACTGCTATTACTGCAAAATCAACCTTGGACCTGAGAATGAGGTTGACTATTTCTGCCTAACATATCAATAGCAGGAATGGAGATTTTTCAGTTAAAATATAACAATTCTGTTTATGTCGTATGTCGTACGTATCTACACTACAACTGGGGTAGTGATTGAGCTTGTGGAGACATACCTGCACTAGCTTTAATCTAGCTAGCTTGCTAAAAACAGCAGTGAGAACATGGTGGACTGCATGAGCAAATATGTACTGAGGGGTGCCTCAGCACTGAGATGTTCAGATACCAGTATGATGGGTCTAATATTAAAACCTAGATAGATAAATTAGATAGATTATATACAGCCAATATTTAAAAACAGGTATGGCCTGTGTGATTTACACACAACTCTGTGTTGCAGAGGTGCATAATCCCTAGGAGAGTAAGGGAGAGATTATGCATCAGTTGGAAAAATTGTCTCTGGGAGTGCTTCCCATCCACAGGAGGTGCATGTTCTATGCCATCCATTAGGTACCAGGAACCACAGTTATCAAACCTGGTCCACAGGGTTTTAAGAACCAGTAAGTTCTGTCCTGCCAACAGTTGCCAGAACTAGAAGCTCAACTAGGCCAGAAGACTCCAGTCCTGGGATCTGATTGGTGGAACTCAGGGTGGTCCTGACTGGTTCCCTGCTTCTAGTTAAACCAAGCACAGGAAGAGGATGTTGTCTATTCAACTGAGTTTCCCCTGCTTGGGGCTGCTTCCCTTGAGCTACCTGCTCCCACTGCCTGCTTTGGTATTTTGCCCCTGCCTGCCTCCTGCTCTGACCACTAGGTCAGACCACCCATGTCCCAGTTTTGACATTAGGATTGGACAGACTGCGCTACAGATAAGTGTGGCTCCAGATGAGTAGGATCATGGTCATATCTATTCCTCACCCTCTCTCAGGATATCTGCTTGATGGAAGGATAAGAAGTCAAAAGGTTCTGCTCACAAGGACTGGTATTGTGATTGGCCCTCGTGTCAACCATGCAAATGTCAACCTTGTGTTAAGACTTTTTTTTTGGTAAATTCTATGTATGCCCAGCTCTGAAAATCGAGTGTTTTTCAGCAATACTGTGAAAAACCATAATCACAACTGACTCTCATTGGCATTCTTGAAAAGTTTTGATAGAGGCATCACAAAGTGAAAGAACATGGAGACTTTCACTCACTCACAGATGTTGGCCCTTCAGGTCAGGGTTGAGATATATTGGCTAGGCCAGTGAGGATGCTCTATTGCATTGTTTGTGCTGAATTAGTTCTGTGGATAGAGAACTTCAGGGCTGTGGAAAGGGATCACCTGGACTGTCACAAGCACTAAATTCATATAATTGTATTAAGAGATTAAATTAGAAAGTTATGCGATATAAATAATACACATAATGGGCAGCAGTGAGACAGTACTTTTATTTCTACTAGTTTCAGAGTAGCAGCCGTGTTAGTCCGTATTCACAAAAAGAAAAGGAATACTTGTGGCACCTTAGAGACTAACCAATGTATTTGAGCATAATAAATTGGTTAGTCTCTAAGGTGCCACAAGTACTTCTTTTCTTATTTCTACTAGTGTGCCTTTTAGCAGAGGGACCACAAAACTCACTTGAGCTGCATCTCTTATGTATATTTCAATGATACAATTCAAGGCGTTATTTCACTTTGAAAGCAAACAATGCTATTTTTTCTCCGGTGGAGAAAACATTCTGTGGCAATAACTGCTTCAGTAGAAAACTTTACGTCAACAGCAACATAATTCAATTATATAACTATCCACCGTTCAAGTAATTCTCATTACATATTCAAAACTGCTGACCAAGATTACAGTAACTTTCAACTGTCTGATAATGACAGCACAGAGGCAGAGTGGTTCCTTCAAGCATTTTAAGTGAAGAACATTAAATAAAGTCCAGCATTTGTAGTAGACCTTGAAATTCAATGTTAATACTAAAATATTCCCCTTCCATCCTGACCTCAAAATGGTTGGGGTACCAACATGGCACCTGGATGTTCCAATATTCCCTGGAGTATGTTCTGCAAGTGCAGCTCAAGGGAGTAAACATTTTTTTATCTGAAACTGAAGGATGTAAAGATATAAACATTTAGCAGGCTATATCTAAACACTACAGTTCTCTGAAAGTTTGCTACCAGATTGGAATTTCACTTGTGGCTCTGCCTTGGGATGAAAAGTTGTGTGTGAAGTATGTGTGGATAAAGGGGTGTGTATACATGTGTTTTATATTTATATGTTTCTGTACCATGTAAGTCAGGGAAAGGGGAAAATATGGTTAAAAATTACAGAGAATTTTGCCATATTTGATATATAGTTACAAGGACATCTTTAGCCTTGTGCACATCAACAGGCCAACTCAAGTCAGAACGCAGTTCAACAGGAGCTGTGTCTGCTCTCTGCTTTAATATGGCTTTAACTACAGTTCCCTTCCGATTGTTGACAGGGTTCTATCCTTACAGGCAAACAACTCTCTCTGGACCTCGTCCATCAGTCTTTATTCAGGCTAAATGTCCTGGAGGTCAGTGGGAGTTCTGCCTGAGTAACGATCATAGTTCTGGGGCCTTTCTTACATGCTAACTAATGGTGTGCACATATAAAGGTAAAGTATAACACACACCTAATGAAATAAGCAGAAAACTCTAGCATACTATACTAAATTTCTGCATCTCAAATCTGCGGAAATT
This sequence comes from Caretta caretta, assembly GCF_965140235.1. Classification (NCBI taxonomy): domain Eukaryota; kingdom Metazoa; phylum Chordata; order Testudines; family Cheloniidae; genus Caretta; species Caretta caretta. The sequence goes on from NC_134212.1 coordinate 100,986,250, forward strand.
TGTAAAATTTAATGTTTTCCCCAAAACGTGCACCCTATTTTGGAGGTTTACATGCAAACAAAAGCGTTTGAAAAATATGGATCCTTAATTAAGACACATTAGCAACTATAAGAAAAGGAGTACTTGTGGCACCTTAGAGACTAACCAATTTATTTGAGCATAAGCTTTCGTGAGCTACAGCTCACTTCATTGGAAAGCTTATACTCAAATAAATTGGTTAGTCTCTAATGTGCCACAAGTACTCCTTGTCTTTTTGCGAATACAGACTAACACGGCTGCTACTCTGAAACCTGTCATTAGCAACTATGCTTATCTAAGCTAAATATAATTCAGTAGTTATCATTAGGCTTTCCATTCCACAGGCTGCTAAGAGATGCTGGGAATTACAGAGCTAACTCTAATTCCCTCTTGGGCTAAGACACAGACCATGTCACTCTACAGCATCCCCTGCCAGGCAATTTGTGCAGATATTTGAAGCAGCGTAGAGTTAAATGAAGAAGCAACATGGTCATCTTCTGAGCTGTAGGTAATATACCAAAATTGCAATTGCTACAGGAGAGGGGAATAACTGCTGTGAATGAAGGGACTGGGAAAACACAGAAGTGACAGGGAAGTTTTGCTTTGGAAAATGGACGATGGAGGTAAGCGTAAGAGCAATTCCTTTTCTCTGATTTCCAGTTCAACTTAGATTTCTTTGAAACCTCCCCATTCACTGCAGCAAGATTTTCCTACCACACTAGTGTACAGAAGGCTGAAAAGATATCATAGCTTTTTAACCCCTTTTTTTGGCATATTTTCCCTTCATATCTTATTTTTCTCACCCTGGTAGCACTTGCAATTTGGCCCATAACTCAGATTATGACCATGGGGCTTTTTCATCTAACATCTGCTTCTAACCCTTACAAAACTGCTTGGCAGGGGGTACTGTGGAGTAGCAAGGTCTGTATCTTATGCCATGATACTCAGCAAGTACCTTTATAATTCTCAGTCGCTTACAAGTCTTGTGTGTGGAGAGGAAAGCTGAGTACACACTTGAACTTTACTCTCCTTTACCCTTGTTTAATCAGTGACATTATATCACTGTGAATTATTGAATAAGCAAATTCAGAGACCCACAAATACAATACATTAGTAAATATTGCATTACCCCAATCACAGCAGATGTAGTTGCTGACTGCTGAAATTCAACCCTTGCATTCTGGATCAAAATGTCGATTCTCCCCAGACCCCACTAATACACTAAGAAAAAACAGGATATCATAAGATCAAAAA
>NC_134212.1:100992521-101035021 GCF_965140235.1 Caretta caretta
AGTGTTTTAGGTATATTCCATTACATAGAGCAATAGAGTTTTCTGTTCTGTACAACTAGAAGGTTTTTAAACATTCTGGTAGAATTTCTCATTCTGTTTACTTTGGCTCTACTACTATGAGGCACAGGGGAATGTAAAAGGTTAAAAGCAGTTCAAATGCCCCAAAATATATATTTTTAACACAGAATGGGTACAGCGCACAGCATGATTGTATTGACATGGTAAAGTCTAAATTAGGTGCACAGATATTACAAACACAGTTATCTTGGATTACACTTTGTCATACAAGGAGCACCTACATACAAGAGCAGAAGGAGTGTGAAACCATGGCATGTTTCTTACAATCTTCAGTGTTTACAGTAAGCCCAAAAAGCCAACTCTGCATGGTTGGGGCTCCAGACTTCTAGGAAGTAGGGTTTTAGGGAAAGAAAGAACAGGGCTAGAGTCTTCTATGTGACATGCTTCTCACAGAATCCAGCAGAAATACTGTCATGAATGCTCCTCTGTGCTGTTCCCTCCTGATACAGACTATGTGTGATACAAGGACAGAAGTCATGAGTGGTCTGGGACATCATGCATCCTCAGGTAGTTATGTTAACGGGTAGGAGGGGATACCTCGTTCACAGAGCTGGAGTTTCCTTGCCATCGCTCACTGCTAGCAATCTCCACTTTAGGCTCCCACATCTCTCCCACTTGAAAGGTTCACATAAAGGAAACTCCATGAGGATTAGCTTTCACAGAGTCTTAGGCCTTCACTCTCCTCCTGAAGGTTTTACAATATGGCGATTGAAATGTCCTCTCCGCTACAGCAGAAATCTGTTAAGAACACCAAACCTTGGTATATAAAATAAGTGATTTTTAAGTGGTATTTTATTATTTCAGGAAATATACAGTGCACAGAAAATGCATAGTTATTTACATTATTCACTTATCAGGTCAATATTGTGAAAACAAGTCCTATTGTAAATTCTTTGAATGCATTTTAAAATTATTCTTCAATAAGCTATTACTTCAACAGGTATTCTTTTACCTGTGCTCCAGGCTAATACAAAACAGGTACATTTTCTATAAATATTCAATTTCTTGCATTAAAATGGCATTGTAATTATGCTAACTCTGATATTTAGAATACTGAAAAACTATATATTACATAGTTTAGAACCCATACATAGAACCCTTTGAAGGCTTCTTCTCTATTTCCTTCCTACTCCCCTACCCACCATCCTTTCTATACTGTATATAGTTTTGATCTGATGTGTGAACTGAATCCTTAATCTGCATATGGACTGCATATGAACTGTTCCAGAAGTAGCAATGTCTTTATTAACAAGCTGTAAGAGGATAATTCCTGACAATTCCATAAGGCACAGAAAAGTCATTAAGACTTCAATGAATCATTTATGCATCTTACTAAAAAGTTGTCTAAAACAAACACACAGTTAAAAGTTTATTTTGGAGGTTTTAAACTCATATTGTAAGTCAGGTCTTTGTCAGTACCCACAATATCATAAAAATCTAAAGTAACTTGTCTGTGTTTTAAGGCTGTTGCATGAGAGCAGCTAAGGTCTTACGTAACCGTTGGAGCATAATCATTTGCAGTTCTAACAGCACCCACAAGAAACTGTCAGCGTTTTTATAATAAACCCTGTATTTAAGGGTTTATAACTCAGGTGTAGAAATCTGTTCTAGGCCTATACGTGCCATACAAAATTTCACTTAAGGAACAAATAATATTTCTACTTATTTTCAAAGCAGTCAATTTTGGCCATTTTCACTCATACAATCAACACTAGTATGCAACAAGTATGCACAATGTACTACAGAAACTTTCAGATGATTTTTATCAAGATTTTTACTACACATAATAGCCAAAATATGTAAGTATGCAAAAGGCCAAAAAGGTTTAGGCAGACAGGAGCAATCCTGATTTTCAGAGACACTGAGAACGAACTCATTCATTGAAGTCAATGGAAATATATATATATGGAAATTAGGGACATCTTTCTGTGTCTATATTCAGTGGACTCCCTTTCAAGTCTTCAGAAGTGGACATTCTGATACACTGATTCCACATTGAGGCATCCTTTTCTGCCTGAAGAGGACTGGAAGGACTCTTTTTAGAGCTACTCTTGTTTCAGTCACATAGAGCTGGTCAGAAAATTTAGACAAGTTTGAAATTTCATTTCAATGTGGAAAATATTTTGGTGAATTTTCCCCTATTTCAACTAATTCTAGTCACAGAGGTCACTGCAGAATATATGGCCCACCCTGCCTCAAGAATCTGAGGAATATACTGTCACAGCATTCTTTATCAGCTGGGAAATACCAGACTGGGTCTGCGAACTGAATTCTGGTCTCATATAGCAACAAAAAGCATTAAAGAGAAGACAACAGGACTGGCCCACAATCCATGTTTAAATCAATTAATTATATATCATATAAGTAGTGCATGCTATAGTAAAAGTTCCATAATTCATTAAAAAACCCCATACAAACCCCACCCAGTCCCCTTTTCTATTGATCACAGCTTTCATAAACTGATTGCTCTGGATTAATTTCCATGTTTGGACCCAGCCCAATAACGATTTCTCTCCTTTTTAAAAATAAAAGGGTGGAGCAAATTCAATTTAGTCCCATTTGCATTATTAGAACATGGAAAAATATATACTACCATATATTCTAAAACATGGTCTCGGTACTTATCATTATGAACTCAGTTCTGATCCAATCTCTGTTCTGCATCAATCCTGTACATCAATGAGAATCTGAACATCAGTTTGGACTTGAACTGGAGCAGGATTGAGCCCTATATATTTGTCAGATACAATACATAATATTCTATAAACTAGAGTTTCTTATACAATCTGACAGGCAGGGAACATATTTTACATATTATGCTATAATATTGTGTAGCAACGCACTACGTATCCAAGCTCCTACTTTGAAAAGTCTATTATCCTCTCCTCCAAAAGCACTCATTAAAGTGCTCCAGCAAGCATATTTACAAAACAGCTGTAGGCAATCCATGAAACAAGATGGCAATGATGGTTGGGACATTTTAGAAAAAGTAATCAAGTATTTTTTAAATTTGTAGATTTAATAATATACATTTATTATGACAGTTAACTGTATTATGTCAAAATACATAATGTGGCACTTCAGTACTTCCTTTAGGCTTACCAGCCTGCTTGCAGAGGACCTTTGTGAAATGGGGAAGTGGGCTGGGATGAGAGACCCTCTCTCCTGTAGTTCTCATTGCTCCAAGCATAATTGCCTTTTTCATGTAATTCCATTTAGAATTACACTGATGAAGTGTTTTTAGTTTCATTTTTTTTACATGGTCCCAAATATATACTCCCAAATGGCTCTGGATCAAGGAATGTGCACCCGCTGTTGCTCTATAAAGACTGTGTTGCCAAAGATAACTGTCCTAGAAAGTTATTAATATATTCCAATTTTGAGACATACATTGCAATGTCCTGTTTTGTGTATGAATACAGCAAATGACATGCTCACTAGTGAGAAGTGTGAGTATAGTTTTTTCCCATTTTTAAAGATACTTTTGTATAATTAAATGTATAAATTAATTACAAATTAACATTCAGTAAAACAGAGTAATACAGCCCAGCACACAGTTTTTCACTATATATAAACTAAGTTTGCATTCAATTTATTATAATTATTAGTTTATATCAACTTATTAGTATAACATTGAATTATCTGACAAATAATATATAAAACTTGGCACTTCCATAACACAACAAAGTAGAATTAAGTTTTAACATTTGTCCTTTGGAATTTCCTGACTTCAATCTCAAAGTTGTATTAACTATAGTTTCTTTTTTAAAGGGATATGTTTTTAAGCAGTGAGCCATAATAATTGTGAAGATATAACATGTTTTTATAAAATTATCTAGCCGCTTCTCTGATAGAGGTAGCATTACACAGCTAGTTGTATCACTGACTGTTCTATTACAATTTGAACTCTGAGGTTCAAATTATTCAAAGACAGATCCCGCAAATACATTAATGAATAGACCCACCAGTGACCTCTGCTGTTGTCTAGGAACTGTGATTAGCAAACTGAATAAGCAGCTCTACGTATCCATCCTTGCTGGAGTAGTTCCTGTATTATAGAGTTGTGTGCCAGAAAAAAAGAAGGCTGAAATGGGTGGAGAAATCCACCTCCATTTCTGGGGTCAGGGGGGAGTGTTGGGGTGAGTAATGGTAGAGGAACACACACAAAATAAACAAAACTCTGCTTAAAACTACCTATTTTACTTCAGTAGCCGGTACATCTCTGAAACAACCATTCTAGTTTCCAAGTAGCAAAAAACCCCCAAATATTTCAAGACTCTTACTAATTTGCCTAGATACATATTCACCTGATAGAACAGCCCAATTTATTTACATAGTTCTGTGCCATCATGGAAATAATGCACGTTTTACAACCTGCCATAAAAGACACTTGTTCCATGCCCTAATGCCAAACCCCATGAAATTAACATACCCAGAAAAGAGTACTGTATATTCTTACATCTACACACAGGGAGTTATGTTTATGTATCTTGCACATCAAGAGGAGGAGCTGCTCCTAAATTCTTAACAAAAGTTGCTGTACCACTATCTAAATCCTATTCCCTTCTCAATTGAATGGTGAGAGTTAAGGTCAGAATATCAATCTTAACATTTAAGATCCTGACTTTTGTTGGCCTAAAAAAAAATAAAAATCAGAAATCTGTATTTACATGGTTTTTTTGCATTAAATATGAATAGAGTTCACTGAAGCATTTGGAGTATTAATTGCATGGAAATAAGTTTTTATTTTCTTGTTTGCCTGAAAAGGAATTGTAGTTTTAGTTTCATTCATTGTTCATCCATGTACAGACAATCATAAGCTTCAAGCAAAGTACTAAAATATAAAAGGCCACATTCATTCACGTATCGGTCCAAGCTGCAGCACTATAAAGTACATCAAAAGGTGTTAATGGTTTCAATATTTATCTGCTGCAGGGAAGCACTCTAAAAAGAAGGCAGAAAAAAAATTCTGCTAATGGCTGTGTCTCGCCATTAAAATGAAAAGCTTAATGCATCTTATAATCAGAGGACAATTTGCAAATCATTAAGAGAAATGTAAAATTCCATTAAAATACAAATCAAGAGTCCCTCACTGGACTAATAATCTTTTTGATATTATTTTGCATTTCACTATTTCTGTTCCCAATATCCAGGCACCACAAATGATCAGTTCTTGAACATGCTATTTACCACAGCCTACTTCTTTAACGAGAGACTGAGAGAAGTATAATCTGCTATTCAGAGCAGGTACTAATGAAGAATTCCATATATTCTGAAATTTAATTAAAACCCCAAAGATTTCAAATTAGATGCAATTTGAAATGCCTGGGGCAGAAATACATGCTCTTGCGTGGCAAGGGTATCACGCTGAAAGTTGATACCGTAATTGGTCTTGATGTATTTTTGTGTTGCCAGGCTGAAGCACAGAACTCATAACCATATAAAAATTCTCTGTAGATTACCTGCTCATTGAAAATGCCATCACTCAGGTAGTTCTCTACTAAATTACCATGCTACTAAAATGCACAAAGTGATTCGAAGAGAAGAGTGGCACAGCTGGCCGACGCTGCCAATGAGTTATGCATGCGTCGACACTGTCTTTTTTCTTAGTAAAATATGCTCAGTTGAATATTAAAATATAATTGGCATTCAACCTAAGTAGCTTAAACCATTTTGTTATCTTCTTTTAAACCGATTTGGCTCCTCCACAGTTATTTTCAAGGATGCGATTCACAAACTAATGACACCATCACATTCAGCTAGATTTGTACGGTTTTACATTTGTCATAAATAGGAACAGTTTCTACAGCCTTCTAGGGATGTCCTTTAACATTGGCTCCTCTTGAACATCAAAGGCCCAATTCATGAAGAGAAAAAGTGTGCCATTTATGTTGGTTGTTGCATATTTTAATCTGAAAGGAGTGCAGGATGCAAATTTTCAGTGAAAAGTATGTTTTTGCAGTTCAGTAACTCCTTGTTTTTCTAGAATATATTCTCCAGCTCTCACTTACACAGTCCAAATGGAGATACAGCAACATGGCTTGGATTCAGGTGAGAAAGGGGCATTCTCTGGTCAAATGGGAGGGGGAAAAAGTCTATATTCAAGAATTCATTTTCCCCCTCAAAATGAATATATATAAAGAGTGGGTGCATACAGACTTCTGCAAATCCTATAGTAATATTTTCTGATATGTTTTGTGAAAAAATTAACAATGGTACTTAGTAAAAGTGTGGTTACCATAGTAACAGTCACATTAAATATATTTATACTAATCTGAAATACAGAACATTTAGAAGTAACATTTTTCAAAATATCATTGATATTGATGTATAATTTTGCAGTGATAAGGGGAAATAAGTATTTCAGTGCAGTAACTCAGGTGAAAGTTCCTTAATATCGGAGGGGGTGTGGAAGGCAGGTAGTTATAAAACTTTTTTTCTTCCTTTTCTCTTGCTTAAATTAATTTTTAAATAAGGTGAAAGATTACAGAGAACTAGAAAACAGTTGCAGGCAGGGAGGCAAACAAAAACCAGGCAGAATGGGTGAACAGAAGTGTACTTACTTGTATCTCTGTGTTGCTGCTATGAGACTTCTAATATCTAGGGATCCACGTAAAGCTGATGACCACATGATTATGAACAAAAATGGTGATTTTCCATATTTGATTTTTTTCATTTCAACTTGCCTTCTTTATAACTTCTTCATTTCTTTCTTTTCTTTCATACGAAAGAATAATGGCGAAAAAACCCCAAAAGGTTGTGCAAGTTTTTATAGGTTATTTAAAAAAAAAAATTGGGCCGGTTTATCCCTTTTTTCCTTGTAGAAAGAACAAAAAACTTTGATTTTCAATATACTGGTTTTACCCAGGATCATCCCATTGAGAAAGAGGAAGATTGGGATTTCCTTATATGTCTTGCAATGATCTTAGGGAAGCTGGGAAAGGCTTGGGTATGTGCAGAGGCCCAGGGCAGCACAGCTCCTAAGAGTATCATGCTGCCAGTGCTTTCTTACCAGAGGTGGTGCCAAAGTACTCCAGGGGCTGGGCTGCCAACATGGAGAAGGATGTGAACATTGAATCACTGCAAAATAACTGAAGGAGTAAGGACAGCCATTCTCCATGTGCTTGCCGGCTCCTGAACCACAGGGCCCCAAAAAGCAGAGAGGGGACTTCTCTGGAATCCCTCTGAATATGGAGTGAGGGCAAATGCCACTTATGCTGAAGTCCTTTCCTCCGAAAAGAATAGGGTGACAGTTGGGATAATTTTTATATTTCCACCACACAGTTCCCCAATGGGATCTCAGGGCTAGAATAAACTGGCCAGGTATCCCTAATTCATATTTCAGTCTTTGGAAGAAGAAATTAAGTTCTTCCCATACTGGTCATGGACCTGAGGAGGAGGAAGAGTTGTTATTTTTATTAATTATCTATATTATCATAGTGTTTAGGAGCCCCAAACATGGACCTGGGACCCTACTGTGTTGTGGAAATTTGTTTGTTCCTTAGTCAGTATTCTGGACGGGACCCAACTCTAACAACTACTAGGGATTTTGACAAAAAGATATTTTTTCAAAAGCAGTGTATTTTTGTATTTATTTGCCATGGTCTGTGTTCCCCGTGAGCACAGGTACATTCAGGTATTTCTTATATTCAGTACGTTAATAGAATCTTGCAAAGACATACAAATTTCGGGGACAGACAATGGCTGCCCTATGTGATCGCACTAAAGTAGGGTGAGGGCTAAGGATTTTGCAGCATGGTTGGACCTAGTCTACCTCTACAAGGGGCAGCCACAACTGGGATGGTTGCTCCCTTGGCATGCAAGGGGAGGGCCAGATAGGCTAAGGGAATCTTTCCAGCTACTAGAGGTGACATGGCCACAGCTGCGGGAAGTTCAGAAAATATTTTTAGAACCATTGTAGTAAATGCTGCTGGTTAGCATGTTTCCCCAAGCATCCCTGGAGGTATTATGCCTGCTCCTGATTTCCAGAGACATAAATGCTTCTTTTTAACCCTGTTGGATAACTACACCTATCCCCAACCTCAATATGTGACTGGACATCACAGCCAGAACAGAACCAAATGCACTAGAGACATTTTATAACAACAAAAATGACCATAATTTAAATAGCTTCAATGATTACACTTATTTTTGAATGCATGCATAATACTAAGGCTCTGAATATCCAGGCCTACCATTCTGCAGACACAATTTTACCGGAAAATAATTGTGCCCGCATTTTTATGCCCACAATGAGCTGTGGGCACAAATATTAGTACTCTGATGTCTAACTACAGTCCTTGTTTGTAACTACATAATTTGTCTAAGACTTGATCCAGCTCCCACCGAAGTCCATGGGAATCTTTCCATTGACTTCAACAGATGCTGGATCAGGCTTCTAATTGTTAAACTTGTGCCTAGAATCTATTATGGGTGTAATTATTTGTTGATACAAAAAAGAGGGGCCATGGTGAAGCTGGACAGAAAAAAAACCCCAAGCCATAAAAGTAACTAGATGGATTCTTTCCCCTCTTTTTGTAGGGTGGAGGTTGATGTCTATTGAAGAGAACTGGAGGAAGGTATTAGATAATCCATTAAACATGTAACAAAACAAAGACTTTCTGCTTATTCAAGCCATTCTCACATGAGATGGTAATAAAAGAATCATAGAATATCAGGGTTGGAAGGGACCTCAGGAGGTCATCTAGTCCAACCCCCTGCTCAAAGCAGGACCAATCCCCAATTAAATCATCCCAGCCAGGGCTTTGTCAAGCCTGACCTTAAAAACTTCTAGGGAAGGAGATTCTACCACCTCCCTAGGTAATGCATTCCAGTGTTTCACCACCCTCCTAGTGAAAAAGTTTTTCCTAATATCCAACCTAAACCTCCCCCACTGCAACTTGAGACCATTATTCCTTGTCCTGTCCTCTTCTACCACTGAGAATAGTCTAGAACCATCCTCTCTGGAACCACCTCTCAGGTAGTTGAAAGCAGCTATCAAATCCCCTCTCATTCTTCTCTTCTGCAGACTAAACAATCCCAGCTCCCTCAGCCTCTCCTCATAAGTCATGTGTTCTAGACCCCTAATAATTTTTGTTGCCCTTCGCTGGACTCTCTCCAATTTATCCACATCCTTCTTGTAGTCTGGGGCCCAAAATTGGACACAGTACTCCAGATGAGGCCTCACCAATGTTGAATAGAGGGGAACGATCACGTCCCTCGATCTGCTCGCTATGCCCCTACTTATACATCCCAAAATGCCATTGGCCTTCTTGGCAACAAGGGCACACTGCTGACTCATATCCAGCTTCTCGTCCACTGTCACCCCTAGGTCCTTTTCCGCAGAACTGCTGCCTAGCCATTCGGTCCCTAGTCTGTAGCTGCGCATTGGGTTCTTCCGTCCTAAGTGCAGGACCCTGCACTTATCCTTATTGAACCTCATCAGATTTCTTTTGGCCCAATCCACCAATTTGTCTAGGTCCTTCTGTATCCTATCCCTCCCCTCCAGCGTATCTACCACTCCTCCCAGTTTAGTATCATCCGCAAATTTGCTGAGAGTGCAATCTACACCATCCTCCAGATCATTTATGAAGATATTGAACAAAACCGGCCCCAGGACCGACCCCTGGGGCACTCCACTTGACACCGGCTGCCAACTACACATGGAGCCATTGATCACTACCCGTTGAGCCCGACAATCTAGCCAGCTTTCTACCCACCTTATAGTGCATTCATCCAGCCCATACTTCCTTAACTTGCTGACAAGAATACTGTGGGAGACCGTGTCAAAAGCTTTGCTAAAGTCAAGAAACAATACATCCACTGCTTTCCCTTCATCCACAGAACCAGTAATCTCATCATAAAAGGCGATTAGATTAGTCAGGCATGACCTTCCCTTGATGAATCCATGCTGGCTGTTCCTGATCACTTTCCTCTCATGCAAGTGCTTCAGGATTCATTCTTTGAGGACCTGCTCCATGATTTTTCCAGGGACTGAGGTGAGGCTGACTGGCCTGTAGTTCCCAGGATCCTCCTTCTTCCCTTTTTTAAAGATTGGCACTACATTAGCCTTTTTCCAGTCATCCGGGACTTCCCCCGTTCGCCACGAGTTTTCAAAGATAATGGCCAATGGCTCTGCAATCACAGCCGCCAATTCCTTCAGCACTCTCGGATGCAACTCGTCCGGCCCCATGGACTTGTGCACGTCCAGCTTTTCTAAATAGTCCCTAACCACCTCTTTCTCCACAGAGGGCTGGCCATCTCTTCCCCATTTTGTGATGCCAGCGTAGGGCTGGCCATCTCTTCCCCATTTTGTGATGCCCAGGTAGCGGCGGCCAGGAGCCCCGGACGCTTTAAAATCGCTACTGGAGCCCTGGGGTAATGGTGACAGCCGGGAATCCTGGGGCTCCATCAGGGATTTAAAGGCTCCGGGGCTTGCTACTGCTGCCACGCCAGCAGTCGGAGTCCCAGGCCCTTTAAAATTGCCGTCGGAGGCCTAGCGGTGCGGGCCAGGCAGTGCCGAAGGGCTGGCTGTGGGAGTCTGGTCTCAGCCCTGCCCCTCCTGACCAAGGCCTTGCCCCTTCGGTTGAGTGGCCCCCCACCCTGCTCAGGACCCTGGCCGCCTTGTGTACCGGTAAATCCTTTAAGTTACTTTCACCTCTTCCCACAACCCTGGTTACCTCTGGGAAACATCAGAGACATACCCAGATAATCCTGGGAAGTGACCCACACTCACATGCTGCAGAGGAAGGTGAAAACCCCCAAGGTCACTGCCAGTCCGACCTGGGGGACAGTTCTTTCCAAACACCACAAATGGCGATCAGTTAGACCCTGAACATGTGAGTGTAAACCAGCCAGCCAAGCACCTGAGAGAGAGAATGCTTAGTGCCACCTCACAGGCTGGGCTCACTCTGTCCAATATCCTCTCTCCAAACCTGATGCATCAAAGGAAGGAGATTTTAAAAAACAAAACCACAACCCAGTAGGTAGAAAAATCCCTTCCTGATTCCTGTAGGTGGTGAAGCATGAAGGAACATAAAACAAATTGGAAGTTAGTTTCAGGGCTGGTGAGACCTGCCCCCTACCATCACAAGCAACTCCCTCATACAGTCACACACATAGATGTGTCCAGTTCTCCTAAAACTTATTACATTGTTTGCTCCCAAAATTCATATTTGGAGGCTGTTCCGGAACCTCACTCATCTGATGGTTAGAAACCTTCTTCTAATTTCCAATCTGAGTTTGTTCACAACCAGTTTAAATCTGTTCTTGTGCCAATGTTGTCCTTTTGCTCAAATAGTCAACATCTTTTCTGGTATTTACCCCCCTAATGTAACTATAGAGAGCAATCATAGCCCCTCTCAGCCTTCTTTTTGCTAGACTAAACAAGCCAAGCTCTTCCAGTCTCCACTGATAAGACAAGTCTCCCCATTCCTCTGATCATCCTCATACTTGTTCTCTGCACCTGTTCCAATTTAAATTAATCTTTCTTGAACATGACAAGACTTGTACCCAGTACTGAAAATAAGGTCTTATTAGTGTCCTGTATAATGGCATTAGTACTTCTCTATCTCTACTGGAAATGCCTTGCCTGATACATAGGATAACATTTGCCTTTTCCCATTTCTGTCACTCCAGGTCTTTCTGTGTAATATTCCAATCCTTTTCTGTATTGACGATGCCTCCAAACTTTGTATCATCAGCACATTTCATTAGCACACACCTACTTTTTGTGCAAGGACAATAATAAAAATATTGAATAAGATTGGTCCCAAGACGATTATTGGGAAACTCCACTAGTAACCTCCCTCCAGTCCGATAATTCACATTTCAGCAAAACCCGTTGCCTTCTTCCCTTTAGTCAACTCCTTATTTACTGTACAATACTTGTACTGATCTGTCTTCCCTAATTTAACTAATATTTTCCCATGTGGTACCATGTCAAATGCTTTACTGAAGTCTAAGTATAGTAGATCTACTAAACTTCCCTTATCTAGAAAATCAGGTATTTTCTCAATCTATGGATCATTCACAACAGCCACTGAATTTGCAAACATCACTAATTTGCACTTGGTATACTACATGCTCATTCATGTCATATTATTTTAATTGACATTAGTGTGTTAGGTTCACTGCATGAGGTCTGGCTCATTTTTATCTGCACTTTAATAATCAGCTTGCAAATATAAAAATATAACAAAAAGAATACATGAAATTTGACTTTAGCCATTAATTCATATTTATATGATTAATTTTAGAATGCTTAGATAGAAAAACATAGAACTAAGTGATTTAAAAGGTTACCCAATTAAATATGCACTTTTCTCCACAGAAAGGTTTGGCCTAAAAACTCCAAATGTGCTGGAATACAGTAGTCTTGCTTTAATATGCTCTCCTCCTCCAGCTAACCCCATAATACCTGGCTTGCTACTGCTCTCCAAGTCCCGTGCCACAGCACTTGGTTAATAACACCACAACCTGTTCACTGCTGCATCTCCTACAGTGCTTCTCACAGTACCTCCACAGCCTGTAGGAGCTTCTAGAGCCCACATACAACTTGCAAGCTCCACAAGGATTCTAGTCACAAAGCAATTTTTAAAAGGTAATTAATTCCTAGTCAAAATATCGGTTACGATGAAGTAAAATTTTATCACTTAAGAGAAAACCTTTAAAAAGTCTATATTTCTCATTACCCTCTCCGAACATTAGGCTGCAAATTCAAAGTTAAGATTACACATTAAAAATGAAGCATGAAGATATATGAAGAATAGCATGAAGATAGTTAATGTCAGTCACAAAAACCTTAAAAAAACCCCAACCTTAACTGTCCTTTGTATCACTATCATTTTGCAACCAATTAGGCACAACATCCAAGTAGATAAGCACATAAAGTCCTATAATACTACACATTTGTTGATACTTGTAAAACCATGTAGAAGTTGGAGGTTTGGGCACAAATCCTTTCACTGTTGCTGCTAACAACAATAATAATAATGAATAATACATAGCTCTAATATAGTATTTTTCCTTAGTGCACCTCAAAGCACTTTACAGAGGAGATCAGTATCATTATCCACATTTTACAGATAAGGAACTTGAGGCACAAAGAGGTGAAATGACTGGCCCAACTAGGCCAGTGGCAGGGTCAGGAACAGAATCCAGTTTTCTTGAGTCCTAGACCAGTGTTCTATGGCTGTAATAAGTCCACAGTCTGCATATTTTCAGGAAATGCCTATGGACTTTTCCGAGTCTGGAACACATTATTGGAGCAGTCATCTAAAATTAAATGCACCCTACTCTAAATAGGTGAGTACAGTTAGGTGACACATACAGCTACACAGGTGTAAAGATTATTATATATGCAGGTACCTCAACAATTGCAATCACTATAGGAATTACAAACAACAACAGGTCAAAAGGTAGTAAAATTTTCATATTCTGGCAGTATTAACCTACATTGATAAGGGGTGTTTACTAGTGCTCCAGGAATAAATAAAAAACCTTTCAGTTAATATTGTAGATGTATTTAACAGTTATTGTTAAACACTTATTCTGTTAATGATCTAGGTTTTCAAACAGCTCAGTTAAGTTATTCATAGTTAAGCTTACTTCCCCATTTCTGCCTGGTCTCTCTCTTTCTTATTTCAAGTGTTTCCTTTTTTCTTCTCAATTCCAAATCACCAAAATAGAAGTTTATATTCTCCACTGTATAAACTGTTCATGCTTGCCATACTGTGACCTTCGTGTATTGATTCATGACATTTGACAGTCTGTACTGCTGTCTTCAAATTCATGGGTGTCTTCCATCTATTCCTATTCGTTTAATCAGTTCTTTTTCCCCCCTCTCCTTTTCCACTTGTAGCTTTGGGCTTAGACCTAGATTTCTGCTTCTGCTACCCCTGAAAATTAGTTTGATAGCTCTAAGGTTTAAAGAATTACACATTAATCAGTTATTTCTTTCCTACTTAATTTGAGTATAGATTTGCTTCCTTGTTATAATCAATAAATTGGCACCTGAGGTTTAAAACCCTCTAACTTCACTAAGTAATATCTCAGAAAGTCTACAATTTTTTACAAGCTTTAATTTAAAGTGAAAGTGATCGGTATTGACCACAATAATGTAAATGCTTTTCTTATTTTAGTAATCATCTTTCATTTGTGTGTCTGTCTGTCTGTCTTTATACATTGGAAATATACAGGACTGCATTGCATCATAGATAAAAATGTACTTTTTTGGATGTACGGTGGAATGTAAGTTTAAGGGTACAAATTACAATCTTGAATAAAGTTTTTGAGCATAAAAATTCATGGGATGGTGAATCTGCAGTTAAGTAACAAACTGATAGTAGAGATAGCTCTGCTATCTTCAAAAAACTTGTAAATTGTATTTAGAGTTGCAACTGCACAAATGAAACTATATTTAGAGAACATGAGACCTCTGGAAATTCAACTTTTGTGGGAAAGTGCTCTTCCCAAACAGGGTTACAAGAGCACTCCCCCCCACCCCCAGTGTTGCCTTATAGCAGAGTGATAGATTTTTTTAAAGTTTAGTATCATTTTCTGCAACATGGCAGTAAAACAAAGAGGTGCTGCTAGATTCCACCTGAGAGGGGTTCGAGGAATGATCAAGGGACTATTAACACTGTTCCATGGTGGTAAAAGATGGACTTTCAATTTTAGAGGCATATTTTATAATGCTGTGCTCAAGTGACAACTCCATGTAACAGTTCCATTCTCATTTCTAGTTACCATATGAATAACTTCCAAGATACACACTGCCTTCCACTGGAAGGCACATAGTAAGAACATTAATTCATTCACACAAAAAAGTGTACATTCCCATAACTCATGTGGCAGGATTTTCATTAGAGGTCCTTTTGAAAATAAGAGGTTCAACAGATATATGCAGAAGCAATAGGAACTGGTGCATGTAGAATGGATGTAGCACAAATCCCACCCCCAGACAGTGAAAAAGTGAAATTTCACAACTATGATGTAATAACTACAAAATGACCCACCCCACCCCCCCCAAAAAAAGGTAAAGTAAGCTTTTTTTCTAATGATAATTAGCATTTCATGTAGTGTATTCTGTTGTCACTGTGAGCTGAATACAGCCAGGTTAACTCACTGACATAAGTTTCTAAGACAGAGGGAGTACACAGGAAAGGATAGAGATGATTTTTGCTTATTGGCCTGTGTACAGAATTGAGATATTTCTATCTAAAAGGTTATGAGAGAGAGCAAGAGAGATATGGATGGGGCAGTATTTTACCAATATACCTTCTTGAATTCAAAACTCCTTTATACTACAGACATCAAATTCACCTGCAGTGTAAGTATGAATTCCTTTTCCATCTCTGTCTTTGTCCTTCTACTAATTGTTTGCCAGCAAACCTTTCCTTTTTTTCCACTTTGCTTTCTTTTTCTATGAAGGTAAGTATGGCAATACATGCACATTGGAGCTTCAGGTTCCATGGATAGAGAATTGCCGTTAGGCCTTGCAGAATATGTTGCCATTTAGGCACATGGTTCCAGAGGCTTATCCTGGGCCAGACTCTGCCCTGGTACCCCGGACCCAGCATATGTGCCTCCTCTCCCCTGGGATAACAGTTTCATTCTGCTGCCAGTTAATGTAATTACCCCAAACTATGCTGTAATGCTGAAGATTCTTGGTTCAAACCCTATCACAGATGATGCACAATGTGAGAGGAAGTTGTTACATCTGCAGATAATATAATTTAGTTTACCTTTTCCCTTTTAAATAATGTAGGAAATTACATTTAAAAACGGTATTAAAATAACGTCAGTCAGGTTGCAAAGTCAGTACTTGAAAGTTAGGAAATGCCAGAATTTACACTGCCTGTGCAACTGTAATTCATCCTCTTTGTGCATATGTATTCTGGTAACGTAATTATGTGATTGCATACTGTGTTTTCACAAGACCCCTGCCTCATTCAGGGCACAGAATGGATGGTGCTCAGAAAACACATAAGGGGTGTGTGTGTGTGTGTGTAGTGAATGACGCTGTTTTTAGGATCTTTGCCTCATTTACTCTAGAAGTTGGAAGGTGTGCAGAAAAAAACACAGGGGGGCTGCAGAAAGAGAGAGGATACTTTTGTGGTTAAGACAGGCAAATGATATACAGAAGAACTCAGTTCTATCCCTGTCTCTGCCATGTTTTTCCTATTAGAGAGACAAGGTGGGTGAGGTAATATCTTTTATTGGACCAGCTTTTATTGGTGAGAGAGAGAGAAGCTTTTGAGCCACCCAGAGCTCTTTTTCAGGTCTAGGAAACTAACTCAAAGCGTCACTGCTAAATATAAGATTTGAACAGATGGTTTAGCATAAGTAGTTAACACATATTTCAAGGAACCATTCAAAGTGATGTGGCCTATTGATACCCTTCCAGTCGTACGGAAGAAAGGAAGAGGGGCTGGGGGAAGCAGCTGGGTGTGCGTGAGAATTTTCCTATGTGATACTAAGCAAATCAAAATTTTGGCCACTATTATTGTCTGTTCCTCATTTTCTGAGTGCCCAACTTGAGACATCTGAGGCCAAATGTAACCCTGCAAAATCACTCCCTACTGAAACTGACAGCAACAAGAACTGTGGCCGCTCAACACCTCTGGCAGGGTTGTCTGGAGGAATAAGCGCGGTTGGAAACCACTGTGACCAAGATGACTTTCTTCAATCTGCCCTTAGTAACAAGAGTGAAAACTTTTCTTTCACAGACACACTTTGCTAATATTACTTCCATTTTGTCATCTTAATATTAGACTCCTGTAATATTCTCTTCACGTGAGACTACGCCTTGGCACCATCCATCAACATAAGTTAGTGAAGAATTTTGCTTGTTTATTGGGCATGCTGCATGCCAAAAGCACAACCCAATACACTGGTGCTCCATATTCTGTATTTCTTGGCAGAGTTTAAGGTGTTAATTTTTTTAATGTATAAAGCCCTAAATATTTTGGATAAAAGCCAATTGAGAGACTATGTCCTCTGACCAGGTCATACTACCACAGTTATGGTCAGCAGAGATGTCTGAGATAACATGCCACTGGTTTAGAAGAAAAGGGGCTGAGACCCCATTTTCTCTAGGGGGGATGACTTTAGGAAAGAATTGAATTCCAGAATTAATCTATTAAAGACACAGACTATCTGGGCATGCTGCAAAGTCCATCCATTCTTGAGGCTGTGTGGGGAAGAAGCTGGGTTGAAGGATGTAAAGGTTGGATTAGGAAATTAGCTCTTTGGCAGGATGACTGGCATAAGAAGGTTGATAAGATCAAGTCTTCACAGTTTTGGATTATTATTCATCTGCTTTTGTCAATTTTTAAAAAAAGTGCCTAGAGCTATCTGTTGGCACTTTCAAATGCAAATATAAAGAACATAAACAAATACCTAAATCTCAGCTGAGCAACGCTGCAGCTCTGGTGAAAGGCTGCCTTCACAAATAAACTGAAACATACAACATACCCTATTAAAAACCCTCTGTGTGACATTTTACTACCTTAGTTTTCGTACTAAAGAACTTTCTACAAATATTACCTTTTTGAAGTTATAATACGTCTTCAATATGACATTCTCCCATTTGTTCCAACAATACTTTTATATTATATGAAATGATCACTGAGAGAAAGTAAGAGACTATATAAAGAAAGATATCACATCAGTGCAGTTTGGCCACTTAAGTCTGTCAGCATTTCCTTTATATGCTTGCTTTTTTCTACCATAAAATGTGCACACCTGGTCTCAAGTCCAAGATAATTGAACTAAATTAAAAAAAACCTGGATCAGTACATGTTAAAATGAGGAAAACCTATTTCAGGGATCCAAAAAACTAAACGTGTAGTATAGAAGGTCACTAAACATTACAATCCAGGCTCAGTGGGAGGCCAATGAAAGGTAGGCTTCCTGCAGAAGCCTTAACCTCCAAAAAGTCACACCTGTTCCATAGCTAAGAATTTCAGACCCACCTGGGAGAAGCAGAATTCTTGTATATCAGAACCTTACTCTTACTCTGTAGTACTGAATTCTCAAGGCCTTCAAACCCTGCATATGAAGCAGCAGTTAATTCAGCTTTTTACTGAATTTACTCGCCTAGTTGGCTGTTGCTAGAGAGTGGAAAGGGAGAAAAATCAGTAAGGAGGAGGCAGCTTATTCTCCCTTCCTGCCCAAAGAAGTATTTTACCTCAGGTTTCAGAGGAACAGCCGTGTTAGTCTGTATTCGCAAAAAGAAAAGGAGTACTTGTGGCACCTTAGAGACTAACCAATTTATTTGAGCATGAGCGCTGTGGCTCACGAAAGCTCATGCTCAAATAAATTGGTTAGTCTCTAAGGTGCCACAAGTACTCCTTTTCTTTTTATTTTACCTCAGTGGATCTTTCTTTTCTCTTCTTGGCTGATCTCTGAACTCTCCCAATAATACTGACAATGACATAATTGCCATAGAGCAATTAGGCTAGCAAAATCAGAGCAGCTGTTCCTAGGAAGGGAGTGGTTCAGAATGCCTCATTACACATTCTGTGGCTGTTGCAGCTACTCCTCTTAGAATAAGGAGTAGCCTCTGTGGGTGAACAGCCCAGGAGGCTCATGAAGTTACCATGGGTCATCACCCATGAAGGCAAATTTCTGTAGGACCTGGATCCTGAAAGATCCTGAAAACAGTAGCTAAAATAAAATCTGTAATTATGAATTTTGAACTGTTATATTTCATTAACCAAGCTCAAAGTTTGAATCCTGAGCTTTTTGCTCACGTAAACCATGACCAGCAGAGTTTTGTGGTGTAAGGGCTCATTTTAAAGTGCTTATTCAAGCTGCTGGTTGATAGTCCTGGAGACTGAAATACCTTATTTATTCAAAGAGCAGATACAGGAAGAAGAGCAGCCGTGCAACCTTCCCCTCCCTGCTCCACCAGCGTGCCTCAACCCTGATCTATATTAAAAGATTTTTAAACAGCAATGAAACATGTCAAAGTGCTTTACTTCATTCCAACCAGTGGAAAATCTGTGGCACTTTTTCAGGTGATCATTCCATGGGCTTAACAGCTACATTTTAGCAGCACAACCTGAACTGACATTTTTGAATTCAATGTTTTTGCAGTTTGTAGCAGTCTACTGTATACACCCAAATTTTCTTTTTTAAATATGGATGATATAAACAAGAACTTCTACATCTCCATTTCATTAACTACACAGATTCAAATATCTCTGAATAAAAACTTTTTTATCCCCAGTATAAAATGTGATATTGTATTAGCTCCATTTAAGTCTTTATAGTCATGCAAAAAGGGGATGAGAAAAAAGTTTAAAATGTTATTTACTCAATACTTGCCCTATAACGAGACAATCTCAGCTGTTGCATTTAAATAACTGCTATCACATTCATTAATCAATTCAATAAAAAGAGTCATGATACACAGTGATTTAATTATTTTCCCCTTCTAAAAACAATCACACCATAGAACAACTGCTTGCCAAATTTCATTTTTAAAGTCAAAGCTGATTAAGTCAGAAAAGTAATAAAGAAAGCAAACAGAAAAAGAAACAAAAAGAAAACTGATAAATACCTGAATGGTTTTTGAATAAAAATTACAAGCAATAATGAACAGGTGAAATTTGTGACCACAAAACATGCATATGCATTCATTTGTGCATGTGCAACTAACTGCATGTACAATTACCTATTTTGTGCATGATAATGTCAGTTTTACATGTGCATGCAGCCATGTTTTGTAGGTGCAACATAGGCAATGTATGCAACTACAGTATGTTTGAAAATGAGACCCTACATGCTATACCCCAAATTAAGACTCCTAAATGTGGAGCAGCACAGCAGGAGAAGCTGTGATGTGTTGGAGACACATACTGTGCTTCCTTCAGTGCTGCATTCTAGCACAGTGCAGTACAAAGAAGGACATGGTAGGTCACCACGCTGCCCAGACTCAAACTCCATGGGCCATTCAGCACTACTGGCATTCCTAGTGGCACCTCTGTTCTGTCTTCACAGAGTGGTGCTTGCTGCATTCTGGCTGCATATTGTGCAGAAACATGGAGTGGAGGGAAAAAGACTGCATATTTTCCCTTATACCTGCACTGGAATCTTTATGGCTGCGTTATTGAAGATAAGGTTATATTGGAAACATCAATGCTGTGTTAGAGTGCATAATAGGGAGGCTACTAGTTTCCTTTTTTGGGTAATAAACACATCGTTATGGAACCTAATTTCTCAGAGAGCATTCTAAATATATTTAATTAAAATGCAATTCCCTTAAAATGTACATATTATTCACAGTCAAAAGATTACGTTCATGGAGAGAGAAGAAAGAGGCCACTGCAGAAAGCAAACTACTGTGATTTTTACTGGGGACAATTTCACTTCATGTAATTGACTTTTATGTCTTGAGGAAAAAAAAAGCAATAAATGGAACATGATAAGGGGGAAATTTCTCTCTTAAGCAATGTGTTTATTTAAATGTATGTATATTGTTGCTTGGGTAGGAATACTTGCTCTTTGTACCTATTAAAAAAAATTAAAACATCTGTAATAATTTTGAGAATTAGTTTTAAAACTGATCAAAAAAGATACAACATAGCTACCTAATGTTACATAACTGTCACCAACTGTGTTTATAGAAGTGGCTAATTGTCCATTTATAAGCCTCATTCCCTGTGTTGGCAAAAAGATAGTTTAAGTTAACAATAGGCTTATTGAAAAATTTACTGCCATTCAGATGTGTTCGTATTTAAACCTTTCAGCCAGCAAACGTCAAGAGTTGAACTGCATCATTTCTACTGTCTTTGCCAAGAATTATGGAAACTTGTGCCAAAACTAACACAACCATTTGGAGCAGTTGGAAATTACAACCCTTGGTAGCTAAAGTACACTACATGCAGGCTCTATTTAGAGCAATGTAAAATGTCCAACACTGGTGTAGTCCAAATGAGAATGTGATGTAAGTGATAGTTAATCAAGTCAAAACATTTTACATAAAATATTAAAGTATTACTTGGTTACAGACCTTGTTCAAAAACTGGATGGTGAAAGGGAGGCATAGGAAGTTTCTCGGTCATCAAGGGCTCACAGAAGTAGGCCTGAAGCCAGGCTGTGCACTGTTTCAGTGGTTCTGTCATTTCCTCTGGGCCTTCGCATACCTCACAAGTAACTGAGGCTTCCTTAGTCCTGGAAAAGCGATAACATTAGTTTAATAAGTTTAATAGCCAAGCTGCTGAAGATTTTAGCATGCTAAAGACACAGAGAAAATACTTATTACATTAAATGGAAGAAAAACGTTAAATGTTACATGGACTTATTTTTCCTCTCATAAACACTAACACAGAATGCTACTACATAAGGAAAAATGAAAATCAAATTAGAAAAGGAATTGCAATAAAGCCACAGCTCTGTGTCTAGTTGGAGCAAAAAGCCTGAGTGATATTTATTGTTATATACTTTCCAGTGCAGGTGAACTGAAATGTATACTATATCATATTTTTGTATTTGCATTATAAAAATGAATATTTCATACCTGTTAAAGTATTGAGACTATATATAGACACCCCCCCTAATTAAAATGTTCAGTAATTTAATCCCATTCATTATCTCCAATGCCTTTTACTAATCTGACACATGTAAAACAATTCAGAACATCAGTAGTCAAAGAGATTCCTCATTACCTTTAGAATTGCAATGACAATACAAAGTGAACAAAGAACAACATTTGTGAGAAATATAGGACTTTCTTTTTTAATTTACCTATTTGGATATCCATTGCCTAGGGAGGGGAGAATACCACGCACAGATGTAACCATGTAAAAAAAACAGGCTCGGGGGGGGGAGGTGGGGGTAAATAATGGTGGAGGGGACACCAGAACTGAAAATGCACAAGTCCATCAACAGGATAGTAAAATGACATATCCTCAACATTGTCCCAGTGGTTATAGCTGCGCTAGGGATAAGGTTTTCTCTCTTTCTTTCTCCCTGACACCTAGCAGAGTCCGATAACCACCATGGAGTTTTCCCGTGGGACAGAGGAAAGGAAATAGCATTCCATGCAACCAGCACTTTCCTTTTCCAGCTATTATTGTCAGGTTTCTGCTTCCCTCCACTTGTGGGAGTGAAGGGAGGCAACTGAGAATTAGTTTGCTTTTAAATAACAGCTTAGATTTTCAGAATATGTCAGAATGTAACAAATATTGCAGATAGCGCCTACAAATTTCAGGATTTACTCCCCCCCGCCCCATACATGATTTTCTTCTTTTCCTGCTGTTAAGACTATGTGGGGTTTGTGTAGGGGTAGGTGCGGGAGGGGGAAGGGCAGTAAATTGGCGGGTCTTGCTTTCATTGTGTGCAGCATCGTATTGCACAATATTCAATTCACTTGATTTCTGAGTAAGAGCAACACGAAGTACATAAATGTTGCATAGCTAATATATTCATTTGAGATTTCAGTGACAGAGCATTTGGACATCGGCTGTTGAAAAGTGGGGAGTTCTCCTCTGACTGTCACTCTGCTTCCTAATCTGTATACTTTCTGCAGAGTAAAGCAAGTTGATCCAGAACCCTACAAGAGCTTTCCTGGCAGTGCACATCCAACACTGTGGGACAGTGAAGCCTTTGCTGGTGTCTCTCAAAGTTCAGGAGAATTAATTTGTCTTTATGTACTAATAAAATTAACATGCCCCACTAGCAATACATAGAGGAGAAAGGATGTGTGTGGGAGTCTTCTAATAATCTATGAATGATTATATACAGAGCTGACATCATGAATCAATGCCAAAAAGAGCAACCACACCTTCTTTAAGCCTGCCAAAAACTTTTCAGCACCCAGTGTTTATTATCCTTCCTGATAAAGCATCCAGCAATTTTCTGATTATTGTAAAACAGACTGTTTGGAAATTACCTCATGGACTACTCAGGGTACTTTTGCTGTCACAAGGGACCACCTGTACAGATTCCAGTCCTGGTTTCTTGTTTTCTCCTGCAGGTATGCTCAGTCCCAGGAAAAGGAAACTCCATTCATGGCTCAACAGTATTTCCCTTGACAGTACTACAAACTTAGGAGACCAATTCTCTGATGGGAGAATGGCGGCTACAAGGCAAAGTGTTGAGGGTGGAAATAGGTGAAAAGCAGGTAAAAGTGCGGGGATCCTCCTAGTAGTAATAAAGATATAGAAAAATCCCATCAGGACTGGGGGAAATAAAGCAAGGCTATTTGGTCCCTTCAGTCACTCAGATGGGGGTTGTGGAGGAAACCCTAGACAATTTCCCGGCATGCCAAAGTACCAGACACTTAACAAAATATTTTCTCTTACTAGGAAACCTAAGCAAATGAAAATTGTGTGATGTATCAGTAATGACATAAAAGACTCCAAGTCTGTTTTTGCCACAAGGCACCTCTGCAACAAGACCTAACCAACTCAAATGCTTGATCCACAAATGCATATGAAACTGAAAACAACAGGATAGCAATGTAATCAGACACCTACTCTTGTCTCTGCCTCTGGATAGGATAAATGATGTACAGTCAGAAGCTATTTTAGGGTTTATTCTCAGAAGTGAAACCCTCATCTGTTTGAATTGTGCATGATTAAATGGCCTTGCAATTCTCCCCAATGCCAAGTCATTTTCTAATTGTTAAGCACTGAAGGCCACATTGCTGAATAGCAAGAAAATAATATAGCACAATGGAGAAAGAAAGGTGGGAAAGTTAAAATACCAGGGAGATAGACAGCATGCAACAGATGATTAAACAATCGGTTAAAAGCATTAAAAATGTAAGTTAAAAAATTGATTGTTTGGCATATAAGAAAACAAAAGAAAATCAGAAGACACGGAAGAAGATGCAACTGTGCATCTAGCTTGCCAGCAGCCTCCCTATTAAATGCAAACTTGTTGCTCTTCTCCCTATTTATATGGCCAGACTATAATTTTGAGGGTTTTGTTGTTGTAGTGCTTTGTAAAAGTTGTGTACACTTTTTATATTCTTTTGGGATTTAAAAATATTGGTCAAAGAATTGAATTCAATGGGATTATTTATGTACATAAACTTATTCACATAAGTTTCAAAGGCTTGGGGCCTTTGACTGCAAGCTCTCTGGGCCAAGCACTAGCTTATATTATGTTTGTATATCCCCAGTACAATAGGTCTATATGACTGGAGACTCTAGGAACTCTCTCAGTATATTTCATTGTAATAAAATAATAAAACTCTTGAAATCTGCAACAGCACAAAATTAATGGACTTCTCTGATCCATATAACAAGAGTGGCACCATACACATTCAAGTTTCAGGTGACCTCACCCAGGATCACATCTGCTTGCTTAATAGTCATAGGTAGGCTACGACTTGAACTACTCAAACATGAAGAGAAGTAAGGGAAGAGTAAGAACCTTTCTTATACCCCTGTGCTGGCTACTCACTTATTATCCCCTCTCCCTGGAACAAGTGGGTGAGGAATAGCCAGAGTCTTGGCTCCACCTCCCACCACATCAGCCTGCACAGCTGAGCTGGCACAGAGGTCATAAATTTCTTCTGGTATAAACTAGAAGCAAAATGATTACCTCTTACTCCTGGGAGAGAGAGTAAGTGGGAAACAGAAATGGTACTGTTTTTCAGAAGGGTGTCTCTGAGGCATAATGCCCCCTGGGCTATTGCTGGGGAGCTATGGTATATGCATCACCCCTTGCTTGAGGCTTTGCCAAAAGGCACAATCTAGACTTAGTTCCATTTTTAGAATAAACAACATAATACAGATCTGCCAAATTATTCCTCTCCCTTTAAAAATATACTTTAATTACAACATCTGTTGTGTCTACTGTATGAGCTGTGGTGCACTCACCTAGGGTGTGGGGCACCCAAGTTCAAACTCCTGCTCCAGGGACTAATTATTTATAAAAAGTGGAGCAGCTGCAACAGGAGAAATTGAGAGAGCCCTGCTCCAGAATACATCATAGCCTAGTCATTCTGATTTGCTCCTGCAATAAGGGAAATCCAAGTTCAAATCCCTTCTCCAGTTGGGAGAGGGAATTTAATTCAGCTCTCCCACATCCTGGATGAATGCTCTAACTATTGGGATAAAGGTTATAAGAGAGGCTGCTGCCTTCTCTCATCTTCCTTCATCCCCTCCAATTTTTTTTTGGTATGGAATTATTCAGAAATGCGTATCAAATTCACAAATAGTTTTGGGTTGACCAAAACTACATTTTTTGGCAAATAAACTATACAACCTGACTTACTGCCCTCTCTCCTCCACTTCCCCCCTCCCATTCTGAGATGTATAAAGTGGCATTCCCTTCTTTCTTGAAGCTACCACCCTTCAAAAATATCTGACTTTACAACAGCAGCTGCTTTTAGAGGATCGATGCTCAGACAGAACGTCCAGCCAGCAACGTTTCTGAGACTCATAGCCACAGTTAAGCCCCACTATATCCTGCTCAACAGGTGACTCAAAGGAAGCCCCAAAACATTTATCAGAACAAATTTAGAGTAGGTGAGCTGAATTAAGTAATGTTTTCCCTCAGGTGAAGTTTCTTTTACTCGGTGTTTCATGTTTCTTTGGAAGTTTCTGAACACCTTGTACTGCACTATATACATGCTCCCCTTACTCAGCTTCTTCCTGTCCTTGCCTGTTCAGTTTTAGGAGGCAAACACCCGTCTAATTCTTACACTAAATGTTTGCAACTAGCTTTCAGCAATGAATCAACAAAAAGATGGGGAACCTCTATGTTAATGTTCTTTCCCTCACTGATCCCTAAGGAAAGGGCCTTAATCCTTGGCTATACAGCCACCAGTGGCAAGGAGCCAACAGCAAACAAAATAACAGCCAAAGTAACCACAGGTTCTATGCTATACCTCTGGGCAGCTTGAATCTTGAACTGCGACATAACAAAACTTAACTTTTATTTTTACACATGAAAATAAAATAAGCATATTCATCCAAGAAAGACAAGAAACTAAAGAGCCGTTATTTCAGTGAGTTTCACAGCTTTCTCAACAAGCAATAACCGTCAGTTTAATTGGAAAGGTCTATGTGTACGTTAGCTTGATGAAGGTACCACATAAACATTTTAAAAGCATTTCAGAACAGTATTCTTGTGTCCAAGTGTGGCAGATTTGCCCATATTTTTTCACTGAAATATACTGTTTTGCCTTTCTGTTAAAGGATTTCATTGGCTTCCCTCAAAAGAAAAAGCCACACATTTTATTTGCAACCTTGCTAGTATAATGAAAAGCATTCTTTTAAAATGCATTTTGGGGTGTGGGGGGAAGGGGAGTTCTGCATTTTCCTATATTACAAATGCTCTTATTGGGGATGTAAAGCCTTATACTTGCTTAGGTTAGCAAATGGAATTAGGTGCTGTCCAGCATCCTTGGAGGATACAAGTTCCATTTCTTGCTATATTTCTAGTCTGCCAACTGAATTAAAATGTGACCTGTATTTCTTAGCATTTCCCACTTTTAAAAGGACATTTGCAGAATTTTTATAGTAGTAAAATTTATCTTAAATTGATTTTTTATGCTAGTGCTAAAGATCTCAACCTTTGCTTTACCCTGCACATTTCTACTTTAGATCTCCTTTTTAACTCTTTCTCTGTTGGTATTAAATAACTATTCATGGATGAAATGCTGTTAAATGGACTTTGATCCTAAAGTAAGGATTTATGACACGACATTTAACATAGCTGACATAGCCTAAAACAATCTAATTTTTTGTATGGGTAACAAAAATGTCCACTTAAAAATGTTGCATCTGATGAAGTGAGTTTTAGCCCACAAAAGTTTATGCCCAAATAAATTTGTTAGTCTCTAAGGTGCCACAAAGACTCCTCTTGTTTTTACTTAAAAATAAGTTATTCTTGTTCTTTTTAAAGTCTTGTATTACTCATCATTGTTCTCCCTCTTATTAACATAACTGTGGTGTGACAGTATCCACAGCAGCTACACCTATGACAGAGGGGCTTCTAAAGACTTTCCTACAGCAGAATCCAGAAATCCAAATTATCATCAAGTTCAGCACCACATGGTTGCTCAAAAAATCATCTCTGGATTTTCCCAAGCAAGCAGAGCATACAAATAATAACTCCTTGCTTGTTATATTAAAATCTAGAAACTTGCTGCTCACCGCTCCACTAGTGAGTGCACAGTGCCTTAGCCCAATAGCAAAAATCTCCGCAATGCTAATCACCAGCTGAGCTGCTGCTGCACAACATACAAAGAGCAACTTCCGGCTGAGACAAGCTTAGCACAGTTCCTACCAGGTTGGCCAGGAGGAGGCTCCCTTTTGGATCCACTAGGGTTTGCAGCTGCCTATAGATCAAATATCTCAGTTTGATTCTCAATTGTGGTAATGTACAAGACATTCATGAAAGTTCAGCCACTGGCCTGGGGAATTCAATACTGGTTTAGTTCACTCTAGTGTCTTACCACCCCACTTCACACATGCAACAGCTGTGTTATACTGTTCTTTTTACTATACTCCATGACTGGTTCTATTGACTTTGCTTTCTGTAAGCCTCACAACTAAAAACTGGGCCCCTGCTCCTACAAAACAGAGGATGGTGAGGTTCTCTTACCCGTTTTTAGATTCTCCTAAGAATTGTATTTTTTACATGAAACAATAGAAAGGAACAGTGTGTTTTTAACAGAGGAAAAATATAAAAAACATCTGTTTCAGTTTAATAAGGCATCTTCCAAGACACATGCAACTATTGGCAAACTTAGAAATACTTTCAAAACAAATATGTAAACAGCAAGCTGGCTTCAATACCATTGTTGAGGAAATGTTAGATATTAGTATGTGTATGTGAAAGTTTCTGAAGTTTTCTAAATGCCTTCCCATTATGAGAAGCAAAGAAGGCCGATTACTGTGTTTAGGGATACAATGCCACAGTGGTTAACCATATTCCAAATTGGTGTGGCTTTTATTTAAAGCTTCCTGAGTGGCATCCCTTTTCTTTTTCCTCAGTAAGTCGAATAAAATTTAACTGAAACATTCTAAAATGGACCTTGCATTGTCATTTAAAATAAAACATAATGCACCACAATGACTCAAATGGCAATTTTCTTAGGATGCAGAATCATTGTAAACATAGATCAAATCATTCTAAGAATGTTACACAGGTACCTGCAACTGTTAAATACAATAGGTACTGTTAGCATATAATGCTAATTTCCACTGTATCTAATCAGGCATGTTCAAGGGTTTATCACTCGGTAATAATTACCTCAACCTCTAGTGGTTAGCCTGAAAAAAGGAGCTGGGAGTGAATGGAGATTCTCCTTTATTTGAAGTTGTTGAAATAAATCGAACAAGAATAAAAATGGCAAGTTCTACTCCTTATCCCATAAGTGTGCAGTTAGCAAATGACCATGGGTATAGATTCAGATAATTGCATATTTATTATATCAATGGAATAATCATAAAGTAGTCCCTTTGGAAATAAGGATAAAGACCTGAAAAATCAACAAGATGTCAACGGAAAGAGCATTTTGTTGTTATATTTTTTGCATCACATTGAAGATGTGATTAAAATAAGTTATCTCTGAATTAAGGCTGCCACTCCATTACTAACTAACCTTGTTGTATTTTGATACTGCTGCACATATGGCATGTGAGATCATACATTGGTCTGAGACATCCTGCTATCCCTAGAGACTTGGCAAATGTAAGGGTCTGCAAACATTCAGTCCTGTCACATTGTATGTTTATTTCAGTACCTAAACATAATATTTCAGTACCTAAACATCCCTTGAATGTATTCATTTAACCATTAACCCTGTTATATATGAACAATATTTTTGTATTAAATATATTTTGATTCTAAGAACAAGGACTCTGGGGCTTTCTATGACCTTAATGCTAAGAGTATGGCCTTAAGAATGTCTCTACTGCTGAGATGCCATGGGGCCCTACAGAAAATTTTCCCTTCTCTGCCCTCAGAGCGATAGTTTCTTACAGACCAGGGCACAGCAGGGGGAATCTGGTGCCAGGCATGCCACTGGTTCTTGTGGCAATTCCAAGATTTCTCTTTGCTCTCTTACTCCTTGTTTACCCCCCAACCAGGCGTGTAAAGTACTGAAAAAAAATCAAACCCGTCACACCTGAGGGGGTGACATGTAGCCACACGGGTCCCCCTCTCTGTACCTGGAACAACAAAGAGCTAGGAAGAAACTGCATAGTGCCATCATATCTGATGCAAGGAGGTGAAGACAGACATTGAGAACAGTGGATGGGAGGTGATCCCTGAGAAAGAAACCAAGAACTATCTTCACAAAGGGTGGGCAAGAGTGGCAAACAGGAGAAAGTAAGAAAAAAGAGAAAGGAAATGCTCCCTTTGTCTTGTGAAATGAACCCTGAACCTCACTACTCAGTTTCCAAATCCTTCCCAATCTTGTGAGAACAGTTTAATCCTAATCCCTCCCCATTACCAAATCCTCCAGTTCCCCTAGGTTTCTTAACCTCAATTTCAACAAAAACACTCTCATAACCAACTAACAGGCAAAACTACTTGGCAAACATGCATATTAAAGGATCTCTAATAGAAAATTTCATAATTTGTTTCTGGAAATATCCAAGTATATTTTACAGCATAGCACAATATGCAGCTTTTGTAGTTTGATGTGTATGTACAAGTTGGTTTGCGTGAGAGAGAAAACAATAACCCTGTACAGGAAGTGGTGGTTTCTTTCTTTTCAAAACGCATATTTTGATTTTGAACAATCTGGTGTATTCCAAAGGCTCATCAATTCTCAGAATTATCTTCATGAGCAACAGTGATAAAAGAATCTCTGTTAGGAATAATTTAACTGGGACACTGTAATATAGACAAATATAAGGTACCTTGCCCAGTAACACTAGCAAACTTATTTTCTTTTCAAAATAGAGGGGTAATAACTCCAGAACAAACAATAGAGGCTTTTCTGTTTGTTTGATGAGCGGGATAAAATTACACCCAAAGCCAGCTAGAAAAGGGGAAAAACGTAATACAATATGCAATAAATATACCAGAGTGTTTTGGGACTTCCAACCCAAAGAGAAGTTTTCTAACATTCTCTGTCCTAATTTGAAATTGAGGCCCAACCTAGACAAGTGTTTTGTGAACATGTGTAAAGAACTCCACGTGGCTGCCATGCTAATCTCTTTGTTAAGGGAAAAAGACCAGAGACCTGTTGCTGTAGCAGACATGCACTATAAAGAATAGGCTTTGACGTGACCTTGTAGTCTTGCTAGGCTGCAAGAATGTGTGATGCAATCTGACAGCAATTTAGGCATGGCCTTGTTAGAGACTACAGAACCTATTTAATGTCAAACAAAAATAAAAATGTGGATGGACGTTGTAAGGGCTTTAGTTGACTATAGATAAAACCTTAAGGGCCTTTTAACATCAAGCTTATGGAAAAGACCGTAGTGAAATCAGCACACAGGTGGAAAGGAAAATATTTTCTGGGTGACTGAAAGTGGAATTCTGTCACCACTTTAGGAAAGAGTTGAGGATGTCTTTAAACAGTCTAGTAGCCAAAACAGTTTTCCGATAACACTGATGACATGAGAAAGACTTTAAATGACCCTGAGACTTAAGGATTCATGAAGGATTTCCCACGTAGAAACATTTCACGGTTATCACAAATACTTTTTCAGACAGTATTGCATGGTCCTTTCTGATACCTGTTAGCTTCAGCGAATCCTCTCTCTCAGACACATGAAGTTACTAACAAAGCTCCAGTAGGCAATAGCTGCCTCCAGGAATGAAGCATGTTTCAACAATGCCTTAGGTACTGACCAACCAGCCTACACCTATAAGGCCAGGCAGATAGTATAACAATCTTAAAGGAATGTCCCCACCAACTGTGCTCAGAGAGAAACTTGTGATTCAAGCACCCGAAGGCATCTGAAATCCAAGACAGGAACTGATGTGATATACCCAGAGCTGGATTCTACAGCTTTAAAGTGTTGAACTTGGGTGCATGTGCAAGAGCACCGACACATGATGGGAATCTGCTTTGTTCAGTATCATTATGGAAGAGACATGTTTGATGACTTAAATATTATAATATCAACATAGTGTTACTAGCTTTCAGATAGGTTTCAGAGTAGCAGCCGTGTTAATCTGTATCTGCAAAAAGAACAGGATACTCCTGTTCTTTTTGTAGATTTAAGATGTGATTCAATAAAAATTGTGTCACTCAATATTGTCACTGGAGCTGAGCAGGATACTTTTTCATGTCCTGCGAAAATCTGAGATTTTGAAAATTTCCTGTTTTGCATCAGGACAAAACCAAGACCTTATGAAATTTTTCAGAGACAGAGAGAGAGAGACCCACCCCAGCACAGACAAGAGCACAACAGTTAGGGTAGTCACCTCGGATATGGGAGACCCTAGTTCAAGTCTCTGTTCTGCCGAATTCAGAGCAAGAACCTGAACCTCCATATTCCAGGTCAGTGCAATAACCAATATTCTGGGTTGACTCTCTCTTGTTGCAGGTATTCCACTTTGTACAAATAATTAAATATTCATTTGGCCAGAGAAAGAGAGACTGATTCTATAGCCTGCTGGTTTCAGCACAGCAGGAGCTTGAATCTGGGTCTCCCACATCCCAGATGAATAACATGGAGACACAGATGGGCAGGCGTACACACAAACTTTGATCACAAATCCCATCCAGGATCTGATAACTGATAACTTTTCACAGGAACCTTTGTTTTTGACAAATCAGCATTTTCCAATAAAAAAACGTTTTGTCAAAACATTCCTAATGATCACTTATTTTACCTCACGGCAATTTTTAACTTTGCCACACAAACCCTTGCTCACATGATCCATGGGAGATGACCTGTTGAAGTCAATGGGATTCTCTCTGTGAATAAGGACTAGTCCTGTCTGTAGGAACAAGGCTAAAGTGTAAATAAGCTGTCTTAATATTTTAATCTTTATTTATATCATCTATTAAGTACAAGTTTCAAAGCCTATGCATCAAAATGGTTTTTGCTTACAGAAATGGGCGGCATCATATTTTTCACATGTACAACTCAGTAGTAATTAAAGCATGAAACCAGCATTGCAACAAGACTTCAAATATTCACTCAGCCAACCAGATTTTCTTAAAGAAAGATGTATAAAATTGAAAAATATGTTTAGCTAAGAGATGTACCATCAAGCTTCAATGTGAACATTTTAAAAAAATGTATTTAATCAACATCTTAACGTCATATAAATAGTCTTTCTTTGATAGATGAAGACAAAAAAACCCCAAAACTGCAGATGAATTATCTAGTCCCTAATGATTTGAAAACAATTACAGGATGCAGAGCAATCTAGTTAAATTTTATTCAGAAGCTTACTACACTTGTGTTTTCTCTTATTTTTCTATCAATGAAACCCATGAGGTTTAAGCACAATTCATTATGTATGAGACCCAACTTACAGTGCTTGACTGTTGATTAATAGGAAAGTTTGCTGTATGTACATTTGCAACATTAGATGCATACAATATGCTAACTTATTCTTTCACGGAAGCTAATTATTTACAAAAATGACTACTTGAGACTACAATTTATTAAATGCATGCATCCAGTCTCAATTTGGCCCCAAAAGACAGTCTGGAATGAAGATCTTTTACATGATGTGACAACTTCTAGAAACAGTGTTATTAATATTGTAAATGTGGCAAATAAAGAGTTCAAATAGCCTTATGTCTATGTTGTGTTTGTTTTTCACAACTGAATCAACGAACAAAGCAGCTTTTTAAAGTTTAAAACCCATGTGAGGCACATTCTTCTTACGTAGTTTAATTTAGCTTCTTATAAATGAAATGTCTGTACATTAGCAATAAAAGATTAAAAACGGAGAGTTGAAATAAATGGAAAAACACACCCCAAACTTGAAATTATTGCTGAAATACTTCTATTATAGTTCTTTTAAAGACTTTATTGAGAATGAGAGTTGAACATTTACTGAAGAATATCTTTAAAAATTTT
The DNA here is from genome assembly GCF_965140235.1 of Caretta caretta. NCBI lineage: Eukaryota > Metazoa > Chordata > Testudines > Cheloniidae > Caretta > Caretta caretta. Next base: position 101,025,578 of record NC_134212.1, read on the forward strand.
AAACTTGGTAAGAGTCATTTTGTGACATACTGCAAATTCTACTGAGTTTTTTTTGGTTGGTATTTACCCAAGTATTTTATTTCCCAGGGGATCTTTGTGGTTGGAAACTTTGCATTAATTAGTATCTCTCCTTCATGTGAATACCCCGAAATAAACAAGTATGCATCAGCCCAAATCAGAAATTTGGACACCATAATTTGAAAAGGGATTTCAAATACATAGAAGTTTCCCTTTATAGACTACATGCAGAAAATATTTCAGTCTTCACACCAACTAGCCTTTAATGGTCTTCTGTAATGAGGACCCTGATCTTGAAAACATAAATATGCTTAACTTTAACATGAGTAGTCTTATTGACTTCAGTGGGACTATTCACATGGTTAAGATTAAAACACGTGTGTTTGCAAGATCAGGGCATAAAAGGTAGCCACCTACATGAGAATAAGTTGTTTAAGAGACCAGCCTCTGGGTAGCTACTAATCCTGTCACTTGGATGCCCAGAAAGCTGTTGCCTAGATATCCTGTGCTGTTGGTGTGTGCCATAAAATATTTGTTAGAGATCTGAGGAGAATCAGACTCCTGTCTTCACATGCCAAGATAAGGAAAATCAATTTCAATGCCCAAAAGACTCAACTGATAGTGCAGAAGGTCATTAAATGTTACCAATTGCTCTGTGCCATTAGAGTTTTGATCGGAATCCTAGAGAGAGAGAGAGAGACATAGATTTCAAACAAGATCCTGTTCTGGGATACTGTATTGTAGGCCAATAGAGGAAATAAAACATTAGTGGAAGGGTGGACTTTTTTAATTTTTTTGAAGACAATACGTTTGTTCAAGGAAAACAAAAAACAATACCACACACAGTGTGTGTGTGGGTGGGTGGGTGTAAGTAAGGTTGCAAAGCCAAGCACTCCAAAAAGATAGGGGTGCCATCTGATTTCAATTTCCCCCTCCTACACCCATTCCCAGTCCTCCCTTCTTGCACACCCCTGCCCAAGAGCCTTACCCCAGTCTCTCCATCGCAGGTCTTCCACTCTCCAAACTCAACTGGCTCCCAGTCCATCCCACTTCCCCCAATCCTCCCACTTACTGCTCCCAATCAGTTCTCTCCCCCATCTATGACTGTCTGATCTCAGTCTGCCCCACCCTTCCACCACTAGCCAACACTGGGGTCTTTTCACATAGTAGGAACATGAATGAATCATGGTATCTGGAGTTCGGTCAACAGCTAGGTGGTCTGAGCGAAATCTACACCTTCACTAGAGTTTATATTGTTACTTCTCTCATTCCTGTATCAAGATGGTATCACAACTGGCTCTAAAAGTACTATATGGCATTTACCTGGCACTTTCATAATCTCCAAAGCATTTTGAAAATATTAATGTTTACAATATCCTCACAACACTTCTGAAAGTTAGGCATTATAAATCCTCATTTGCCAGATGGGGGAAACTGAGGCAGAGAAGTTCAAGTTTGAATGATCAAAAATGACCTCTAATATTGGGTGTCCACCTTGATTCACTTTAGGACCTGATTTTCAGAGGTGATAAGTAACCAGAACTCCAACTAAAGTCAACAGCAGTTGCAGGTGCTCAGCCCTTGAAAACCAGCCAAAAATAAAGACACCCCAAATTAGAAGCCACTTTTGAGAATTTGACAAGAAGCCTATTTTCAAACCTAGGTGCCTACAGTCAGGCTTCTAAATCCATTACATAAAGTTTTCAGAAGTGCTGAACATCCACAAAACACACAGAAATTGGTGGCAATTGCAGCTGCTCAGCATCTTTGAAAATTAGAACACTTATTTAGATGTCTAAATATAGATTACAAAGTCTAGCTTTTGGTGCCAAAGTTTGTCCCATGTGACTTGATCAGGAACACAAAAGGAGTCAATATCAAAGCCAAGATTAGGACTCAAGAGTTTGTCTCCCAGTCTTGTACTCACACTCCTAAATCATGCCTCTTTCTAGTGACCAGGATTCAGCTGAGATCAACGTGGCACGTGAATGTGCAGCAGCTGTTGCTGTTGAAAACCAAAACCAAAACCGAGGTTCAGCTTTTGCTTTGCTAGTTAAGAGCATCAGCTCCTGCAGTACTCTTAGCCCCTTCTAGCTAGTGGAGTATACCAGTGTGCCCAGCACTGTGACTTGGGTCTGCTTCTTAACATCTAACCTTAGGCAATGAAGCAAGCCCCATATCTGACTTGGAAAAAATCCAAAGTTTCTTCATACAAGGGTTCCCTTTTTCTGCAATTTCTGCTCATTTTAGATTTCTGCAGCCTTTCATTGTGTACCAGCCAGGCATCCACTTGCATGGCAAAAGACGACTCAGTTATGGGAATGCCAATTTCTCATTAGGTAAAGCTCCCTTGTGCCACTTTTGTCAATAATTTATTTGAAATCAAACTTGCCCATGGGTCCTACAGGGTGCTGCAGTTTTGATTTAAAAAAAAATCAGAAAAGAAACCAAATATTCATTTTTCATTTTAAATTGCTTGAAGATCCTAACCGGATTAAGATTTTATCAAAGTTCTGAGTTCATGTGAAGAGTTGCTAGAGTCACTAAGCTCACTTTTTAGAAAACATGAAGTTGAGTCAAAGAAAAACTTTGGTTTTAATTAAAAAAAAAAAAAGGAATAATTATTATGGGCTAAATCCCACTATGCTTACTCACATGACTGATCACACTGATTCAACCGGACTTAAAGGGTGTGAAGTAATCAGGATGTGGCCCTCCTTAAAAAAAATATTTTGAGTGTTTGGGGCACTCACAAATCTTCTCCTCTTCCTCTTAACAAATACGGGACTTCCCAACTGCTTCTGTTGACCAGCAGAAACATCCAAGAGAGGTGAGGCAGCACTTGCTGCAAGACAGCAGATATAATTCTGTGTCAACTGCTGGTGGCAGCCTATGAGTTCTGTAATGGGTATAGGGAGAAAGGTGGATAGACATCTGTAATACTGGAGACACAGACAGGGAGAAACAAGCTCATCTCTATCTCAAACCTAAGATATGAATACTGCTGGGAAGCTCAGTGAGTCAGAATAAAGCAAAAAATTGACAATAGGCATTGACCACAACCCACTAACACATTTTTAAATACCACAGTCTTTGTTTGCACCGGGTTCTACATGTGTTAACTAACATGCGTTAGCTACCATTTGCCAAAGACACATTCATTTTCAGCGTCTAGACTAGGCTTAGGAGAAACCCTGATGGTTTGAGCAAAGAGTTGGTCAGATATGGGGCTGTCCATGACTTTCTAACCTTCCCACATGCTCTACATGGAAGACCAAGTCCTTAGGCATAATCACCCAAGGATGCCAGATCAGACTAGAAGGGATAGACCTCTCAGAAGGCTCTTCAAAAGGTTACTTTCAGTGAGTAAGTTAGTGGGTTGTTGGTTTTTTTATTATCTCAGTACATTTCTACAAAACGTTCAGTCTTTCTTGATCCTTCAATTACATTTGCAACTCACTAGATGTTGGCAGGACTACGGTTTCCCCAAAATGTTAATACCAACTGAAAAATTCACTTTGCTGCCTACCATCTATTCCTCAAATACACATCACAGAAGTCCGTGGTTCAACATAAGTTATCATAGGCAGGAATAACAAGCTGCAAAGCATTTATTTGTTGTCTTTGAACACATCTGTGGACCTGTGTATTTTCTAAGGGTCCATGTAACTGCACCCTCACTATTTCATGTGCAAAACCATTCACTGTGTTTGTATATGCTTCAATTGCATCTACATATGTGGGGGAATTTGAGCATACAAACCAGCATTTGAGTAAGCATACTGCAGTCCTCATTCAAGAAGCTCTTTGAAAGCAATGAACTCCTTCAGCCAGCCAGAGGGATTTGCTGGGGAGTGACATAAGACTGTGAAGCACGCTGCTTCAGTGCTTCCAGCTTATGCCAGCTGAGATCCTCAACTTCAATTCCCTGCATGGCAGCACAGTAGGCCACCAGATCACCTAAGTGTACTGTATATGTTATTTACATCTTACTTAAGCTGAAAGAAAAGCTCCACTTTTCTACAAGTTACTAAGCAGGCTCCCATCACTGTACTGAAAACAGTAGAGTGCATCGACAAAAACAATAAAGGCACTGTTTTAAAAAAACATTTACAGTTAATTATCATTAAAATAAGACTCTGTAAACTCCAATGCCAAAAGGGGCCTCCAAAAGACTGGGTATTTAGGTATACTTTAACCAAACCATTTCAGCCAAACTTCCCTCTTCATGAGTCGAATCCCTACTCACTGTTTTCTAGCCCATGCCCTGATTCCTTCCTCATCAGTCTTGCCTGTAGCTCCCTACCCATGGGAATCTGCATGGCGCATCAGGTCTGAAAGTCTGTCTACTGGGCCCCAAGCTCTTCAACTTTTTACCAGTTGTGGTAAAAAACCATGCATACCAAAAAATACCAAAAAAAAATACCATGCATACCAGTTGTGCTCTGGTATGCATGGTATGACCGAAGTTCTGAAATCGTACATACTCTCTGGAGTTCAACTAAGTGGGAAGTCCCAGACAGACGGGAAGTTGAAAGGGAGGCTGCCTTAGCTGCTGGGATGCAGAAACTTTCTAAGAAGAGAGCTGTATTTGGATTTGAGGAGGGAATCTGAGGGTATGGTGGGCAGGTAAAGGTGATGTAATAGAAGGATTGAAGGGGGGAAAAAGGCAGGGAAATTTTATCTAGATTTTGGCAAGTCTTTTTGAACTTTGTCCAAAAATCTGGCAGATCCTGGTGCAAGATAGATTTATCCTGTATTCTACAGCTGAAAAAGAGAGAAAAATGAAAAATATAAGCAAATAATGAATCATTGGCAGCATATGACTTCTACAGCAGAAGATAAATTTTCTAACTGTTGAATACTAGGAACATAGGTGCTGGAACTAAGGTTGCTGCTGTACCCCCTGGCTTGAAGTGATTTCAATCATATACAGTTTGCTTTGATGGCTCTCCGTACCCCTCACTATACAAACTGTTCCAGCACCCCAACCAGGGAAATGTATATAACATTATAAACTCCATTAATTTCCCCCCTACTTTAAAAGCGTCATATTTCTCTCTTGCACCCCAATTCAAGTGAACTTTTCCCCTTTATGATGGTTATGTAGACATGATTCTCTAGTCTGAAATTCTGCTAAATACTGCACTACAACTTTGTTAGATCCTCCAGGTAGTTCAGGAAAAGCTGTAAAGTGGTGCACCAGGACTCTTACTCCTAATTATGAGCTTTTTTTGATCTGTGAATAGATTCATCTGAATATCTTCTCCTTTACCCAGAGGTCTGGGGAAGGGCAGCTTTCATGGCTCATGCCATTTGCAATTTATTGTTGAAGCTACAGCATGGTACAACTTGATACATTCAGTATCTCCTCTGAGTTGGATGAAACCTTCCACCAGCCTATGGACAAAAATCCACTCTTAAAAGTGTATATGGGAAGTCACCAGAGAGGGTAATCTGGGATTCAATCAAAGTTGCAGTTTATGGTCCTGATCCTACAAAGGAATTTGTACTGGCAGCCTCTTAAGTGCATACAAAGTTCCACTGAAGTAAACAGGACTCAACATGGTCGTACGAGTGTAGCTACTTGGATCAGGACCTATACCTGTGAGGTGATGCAACATTATAATTTATGTAACTCTGCATTTTATATGATGGCTAAATATTTTCTGAAGCACAGCAGCATCTTTTTTCAAAAAATGTGCATTGTGCCTAGAGATTGCTCTCCACTGGGCTTTTGGTGAATCTGTGTTGCAGTTCCATTAACTTGTGTACTATCTCATTAATAAATAACCTTGCCACGTAAGTGCCTTTCTTGAAAATTGGCTTGTTCTGTTCCATATAAATAATACACATTTCTCTGTTATCAAGTATGGCAGGTTTTTTTCTTTACCTATGTATGGCATGTTATATTAGACAATGTGGCAATTTAATCTAGGAAGCGGTTTATGTAACACTTCCTCAACATACCTTGTCTTTGGTCATATTTACTATAGCAGCTGGAATATATTAACTGGCTAGCATAGCATAAAATAATGTATTTAATAACTGACATAAGTATATTAAGCATATGTCAATAGTAAAAAAAAATCTTAAGGAACTATTAAATGGATAGTTATTGTAATTGTGTTTTAAAGCACTGAGGTCATATTTAATTTTGAATCCAAGCTCTTAAAATGCGTTTTTTGGCAAAGGCACAGTAATAAAAAAAATCTTAACAGTAGAAAAAAAAATGAAAATTATTACTATAAATCTTTTTCCAGATTACTAACACTGTAATAAACAAACTGAATAAAACTTTAATTGTTTTAATCAGAAATATTGTCACTGGCATTGAAAAGACTACGTTAAAGGGTGATATTTAGTTCTTTTGACTTGTGCAGTTGCCCGTCTCCCCACATTTCAGCCCTTACTTCCTCCCTGTAATTGGCCACTATCCCAGAAACTATTGTCTTCAGTCCAGGGTTATCAAACTCCACTTAGTTCCACCCTCCGTCTTTTCCAATCAAAGGCTACGTAACTGAGGAAATTTAGTTATGTTACACACATGTGCAGAAAGAGAGAAGCATTTATTGTAGCACAAAAAAGCCAGGCCACATATTCCTGCTAGATTATTTTCATGCTCCTGGACTGTCTTTGCTGGGGAGCAATGTCTGTGTCGAAAGCAGCGATGCCCAAACTTTTCCTGTCCCCCCCCCCCCCCCCACACACACACACCAGTAATTGAATCTGTCCTCACTCCCACCCCCATTGCTGTGCAGTTGGCTCTGCAGAGGAGCTTGGGCTGGAAGTGGAGCTGGCCTGAGGTAGGGAGCAGAGCTGCGACTGGGGGTGGAGTTGGCCTGGGTGGCGCTACCTCCCCATCCCCTGTGGGTGAGCAGGTCCCTACGTGGGAACTATCAAGGGATATGTCTAAGGCTTTGTCTTGACTAGAAGGTAGCATGCTCTAACGAAGACATTCTAACTTCTGTGTAGACAAGGCAATATGTACTTTAGCATATGCTAATTTGGTTGAGGTGAAATACAATTTTCCTTTCTTTTAAAGGGAAACTAAATTTGAAATCTAACATTAGTGAAGACTGTGAAATCAAGGGCTCAACATTCAAGAAATTCTAAAAGTTAGTGCTTCTAATGCAATGTAACTCATCAGCATTCCACATCCCATGGTATATATTTATGGCATTTACTAAGTGTACATATAACAAGAAAAACAGGTACAGAAGTTCCATATCTGAAATGTGATACACTAATGTTGCAGGTAAAATCTTAATTTCTTAGGATTTCATAAATTTTGAGAACATTTCACATCTTGTAGCAATATTAGATTAACTTCCCCAATTTAAAAAAAAATCCGGAAAAGAAAACTTGGGAGCTATTTGGGTTCTATAGCTTTGAAAGTGGAACTTGTAATTTGCTGGAACCACAGGTATTTTACTTTCAAAGCTTAATAATTCAGCATATTTTACCAGGAGTGTAAGTAAGTTTCTTTTGCTGGAGCAGATATATTGACAGAGCTGCAAAAGCTTTATTAAGCTTTATTTAAAGCTGCAGAACTATAATAAGCTGCATAGTCCAGAGTTAAATTGCTCAGTGCACTTATCTATCCTAATACCCCTTGCTCCAGAGCTAGCGCAGGAGCTTACTAATGATCTCCTGTTTCAGCAGCTGAACATGTACATTTTTGTAATCAAATAGTTGAAAAGATAGCTCCTGTGAATACATAGTGCATCCCTCTTGAAAGGCCTGATCCTGAGACCAATTGAACTGAGTGCCAGGCTATCAAAATAAATAGCATTTCAAGACATCAGGTTCACTACAGCATCTCTAGCATCTCTGATAGCTGCACTACACAGCGATCATCTCTGTCCCACTTATTCCATCTCATTCAGTCACCATCCTTCTAGGATCTAATAAAATATCCATTGAAGGAGAAATTCTCTAAATCCACAAAAGACAGAACCTAACCAAATGACAACCACAGTCCTATACATGCTTGGTCAAATGTCAGCACTGCTGATTAGTATTTTCTCATAAGGCTAAGACTAGATGTTGACCAACTATCCTAATGAGACCTGGCCACATGCCTGAAAGACCAATGTGGTAGTAAGATTTGGTCATATCTCCAAGGAAGGAGTGATATAAGAAGGTCCAGAAATGTACTGTAAAGGGCAGCGTGTTTGTGTTAGCCCGCTGAACCACAGGACTCGATTGCTTTCTTATTCTGAAAATCAGCACCGGCAATATAAATCCCCATAATTGTTATATTCTGTTTTCTTTTCTTTCAGCCAGTCTCCCTCCTCCTGCACGCCTGGTATATTAAGATCTGAAAATTCCCTGCCAATTACTATAGATGCTATTCCAAATCTAACCCACACTGCCAAGAATCAAACCAGAACCTCTAGAGTGCAGCTGGATCCGCAACCAAGCTCCTTATCTTGTTAAGCCTGTAAACCAGCCCTTCCTTGCCATTCTCAATTAGATTTTTTTTTCATGAAAAAAAGAGTCAGTAAAGTACTCCTAGTAGAAATGACAGTATTTTGTATTTAAAGTCATAGTATAGCTAAAAGATACCACTGCCATTTTGTTGGAAAAGGAAAAATTTTAACATATTGATTCATGAGACGACACCAAAATGGAAAAAGTTCTGTGCATAGAAATTAATCATTTGTGATCGAAAATTAGGGTATAGGTACAAAATAAAATTTGGGCTTGATTCATCCCCACTATTGTAGGGGCTTGCAGTTCATACCACCCTATCACCAGCAGCATCTGCTCCGCTTGAGATGAGAGTCAGCCCTTGGAGAGTGCAGCAGCGTTTTGCACTGCCACTGTCCCTAGGAGATCTGCCTCAAGGGACAGCATAGATACATAATCTGAGGTGCATGGGAGCCTCAGCCACGCTGGTGAACTGCAGGTGCTCAGCACCCATGGAAAACCATGCCTTAGTAGTACTCTTGAAGGAAGAGGGGAGTGGTGGATTTTAGGTAAAAACTTCAAAGGGTAACCAAAACACATTGTTAAATAGTCATTTCTACTGAAGCTAGGGCAGTTTTATACTGAATTGTTTGTGCTGCTTACAGGAAAATTAGCATTATAAGAGTATCCACGTTGTTTGTAAACTGGGCTCTAGGCATGCAACCCTACATTAAATTTAGGGTTCCCACAGTATTCACAGTATTCTTGTCAGCAAGTTAAGGAAGTATGGGTTGGATGAATGCACTACAAGGTGGGTAGAAAGCTGGCTAGATTGTCGGGCTCAACGGGTAGTTATCAATGGCTCCATGTCTAGTTGGCAGCCGGTATCAAGTGGAGTGCCCCAAGGGTCGGTCCTGGGGCCGGTTTTGTTCAATATCTTCATAAATGATCTGGAGGATGGTGTGGATTGCACTCTCAGCAAATTTGCGGATGATACTAAACTGGGAGGAG
>NC_134212.1:101040021-101065021 GCF_965140235.1 Caretta caretta
TACTAGGATCTGCTGTACCTTCTGCCCCTGTACTGGTGCAACCCGGTATAAGAGATTCTTCTTCATTATGAAGTAGGGTCCTGGTCCCTGGGTTTTCCCTTCCACGGGGACCCCATCTATTTTGGTCACCTCCTTCCTAATGTTGTTGTTCCTTGGGTCTTCAGCCTGGCCCCGTCCAAAATTTCCTCTCCCGAGGCTAATCTGCCCAAGATCTAAGGGGCCAGTCTCTGTTGCCTCTCTTGGTTCAGAGGCATAAGGGTGTGGGTCAGTCTTGGGTGCTTCTCCCTCCTGAGTGGTCTCCTTTTCAGCTGCTCGGGTCCGCCTACCTATGACAGCGACCCTCTGGCTTTGGGCAAGTATTCGGATTCCCAAGGCCTTAGCTGCCCTTCTTTCCCTTTTAGTCTTTCTATGCTGTCTGGGAGTGGAGAACAAATCTGGGGATATTTCAGAGAAGGTTGGGGGCTGACAGTCTACTGTGGATGCCTCACTACTTTCAGGGCTTCCCCCTTTCTCTAATTCCCCTACCAGGAGTAAGTCTTCAAACCCTGGGAAGTCCCTCCCTATGAGCACCGGGTATGAGAGTTTAGGGACTACACTTGCTGCTACCTCAGTAGAATTCCCCTGAATCTTGATTTTTACTGGGATGGTGGGGTAATAACCAACTGTCCCATGGACGCATGTTATCCCCGTACACTTAGCCCACAGCAGCTGACTACGCTTCATGAGCTTTCCCGAGACAAGCGTGATAGCACTCCCCGAATCAACCAGTGTTGTGGTCTCTACCCCATTTAGCTTCACTGGTCTGGTGTACATATGTGGGGTTAGTGAGACCCCCACAAGGTGGATTAGAGAGCATGGGTCTGCCCAGTTCCCCAGGTTACACTGCCTAGGCTCATCGGCATTGGAACACTGTGCAGCTAAGTGTCCCCACTCCCCGCAGGCGTAACATCTGTATGGAGCCCTAGGCGTTCCCTGGTCTCTTGGTTTGGGCAGTCTAACATCACGATCCTCTTCCCACTCAGTGCTCCGACTCTTGGTGGCTTCTGGTGGGCCTTCAGCCCTCTCTTTTTCCACCTGGACTCTCCCGGAAGCCCAGTCACCCGAGCTCTAGGGCTTGGTGCTGCTAGTTTAACCCGGGGTGCTTCTTCCTTAACTGGTCGGGTCAGCTCCCTTGCCGTCCTTTGCCTTTCTACCAGCGTGACAACCTCGTCGTAGGTGGAAGGTTCGTTCTGGCTTACCCAGGCTCAAAGGTCTGGCAGTAGTCCTCTCATGTACCGGTCAATGACCAGAACCTCTAGTATCTCCTCTGGACTCCGGGACTCAGTTCGTAACCACTTTTGTGCGAGATGGATGAGGTCATATAATTGGGATCGCGGAGTTTTATTTTCCTGGTACCTCCACTCATGATATCGCTGGGCCCGTGCTGCGGTCGTTACCCCAGATCTGGCCAGGATCTCTGCTTTCAGTTGGGGGTAGTCTGCTGCAGCCTCCTCAGGCAAATCATAGTAGGCCTTCTGGGCCTCCCCACACAGGAATGGAGCGAGGATGCCAGACCACTGTTCTCGGGGCCAAGCCTCCCGCAAGGCTGTCCTCTCAAAGGCCAGGAGGTATGCCTCTATATCATCCTCCCATGTCATTTTCTGCAGCCAATTGCTGGCCTGCATGATCTGCGTCCCATCATGGCCGCGGTTCAGCTCTGTAAGGGCCTTTACCTGGTTTACCAGTTCCCGCAACATAGCCTGGTCTTGAGCAGCCTGGTCCATCAGCAGGCAATTAGTCTCTTGCTGCAGCCATACTGCCTCCTGTTGGGCGGCTGCCTGGACACAGGTAGCCTCCTGCTGGGCAGCCGTGACTTGTATCAGTGCCTGCACTACCTCCTCCATTGTGGTGAAAAAAAAATAAACCCGCTCCCCCTTTTTTTCCCCTCTGAACACCCTCCTTCCTGATTGTTCTGGAACCTTCCCTCTTACCTTACCCAGGGAAAAGGGACCTATTTAACCTGGGACTAATATATCTGCCTTCTATTACTCTCCTGTAGCCATCTGGCTCGACCCTGTCACAAGGAGTTATATCAATTTTTGGAGGAAAAAAATACTGCAAGATGCAACTACAGATTCAAGAAAAAGTCATACTGAAAATGAGCTACTTTGCCTTTTTCTGTATTGAAATATCCTCTTACTATATTAATACACCTGAAGGTTTTAAATACATCTTAACAAGTGTTTTTAAGTGCTAGCAACTTCAGAACTAAAATACAGAAAAAATACTTTTTCTGTTATGGAAAATGAAGAACAGCCTGCATGTATTGCTGGATCTAATTTTTACCACTGTCTTTTTCTCATTTATTTTGAAACACATCCAAAGAAATAACATTACACTTACTCAAGAAAGTCTAAGAGAAACTTCCTTTCAACTACCAGTTTATCTAGACTCCAGTTCATCTTAGTTCTACATTAAAATGTAGTATTTTAACATATTAATGAAAACCCATAGTATGTAATTCATCCCAGAACCTGTACATGAAGTGTGGCCACATGAAGACTTATGTAAAGAGCATTGTGGAGGCTCTGTGCATTGAGGTGAGTTTTACTCAGATAGATTAAAAAGGACACTTAAAAAAAAAAAGAAAGGTCCATGTGATACAATATCTAATTGCTGACACCAATCAATAAGTTATACAAAGGTTACAGCCCTAAAGGCTAGGTCAACTTGCAATACAAAACAATATCACAGTAGAGGAACTAGCTCATTTTCATTACCTAATTGTTTTCTAATTAAAGATTTAAGTGTTTAAAATCAAATTGAGAATTAATTTTGAATGTCCAGTCCCCTATGGAGGTCCCATGTCATTAATTTTTGTGCTATTAAACCTTACTCTGTTTATTTGCCATGGCCTAATAAAATTACTTAGAAAAGACCAGTCCCAAACTGGGAAATGGTGATCTATATTTTTATATATGTTTATATTTTGGTTAAGTATGCCTCAATAAAACCTATTTTTTCTAGTCAACTGTTTTTCCCTGGTGTTTTAAAGAATTTTCCTCTGATGTTACTTTATAAGAACTGACACATGCTAGCTTCACTGCCAGGGTGGAAGAGCATGTGCATAGACAATCCAGGAAGTTGCACAGACAATCCAGGAAGTTTTTGGAAAGCGTAGGGGACAATTTCCTGGTGCAAGTGCTAGAGGAGCCAACTAGGGGGGGAGCTTTTCTTGACCTGCTGCTCACAAACCGGGAAGAATTAGTGGGGGAAGCAAAAGTGGATGGGAATCTGGGAGGCAGTGACCATGAGTTGGTTGAGTTCAGGATCCTGACACAGGGAAGAAAGGTAAGCAGCAGGATATGGACCCTGGACTTCAGGAAAGCAGACTTCGACTCCCTCAGGGAATGGATGGGTAGGATCCCCTGGGGGACTAACATGAAGGGGAAAGGAGTCCAGGAGAGCTGGCTGTATTTCAAGGGATCCCTGTTGAGGTTACAGGGACAAACCATCCCGATGAGTCGAAAGAACAGTAAATATGGCAGGCGACCAGCTTGGCTTAATGGTGAAATCCTAGCGGATCTTAAACATAAAAAAGAAGCTTACAAGAAGTGGAAGGTTGGACATGTGACCAGGGAAGAGTATAAAAATATTGCTCGGGCATGTAGGAATGAAATCAGGAGGGCCAAATCGCACCTGGAGCTGCAGCTAGCAAGACATGTCAAGAGTAACAATAAGGGTTTCTTCAGGTACGTTGGCAACAAGAAGAAAGTCAAGGAAGTTGTGGGCCCCTTACTGAATGAGGGAGACAACCTAGTGACAGAGGATGTGGAAAAAGCTAATGTACTCAATGCTTTTTTTGCCTCTGTCTTCACTAACAAGGTCAGCTCCAGACTGCTGCGCTGGGCATCACAACATGGGGAGTAGATGGCCAGCCCTCTGTGGAGAAAGAGGTGGTTAGGGACTATTTAGAAAAGCTGGACGTGCACAAGTCCATGGGGCCGGACGAGTTGCATCCGAGAGTGCTAAAGGAACTGGCGGCTGTGATTGCAGAGCCATTGGCCATTATCTTTGAAAACTCGTGGCGAACCGGGGAAGTCCCAGATGACTGGAAAAAGGCTAATGTAGTGCCAATCTTTAAAAAAGGGAAGAAGGAAGATCCTGGGAACTACAGGCCAGTCAGCCTCACTTCAGTCCCCGGAAAAATCATGGAGCAGGTCCTCAAAGAATCAATCCTAAAGCACTTAAATGAGAGGAAAGTGATCAGGAACAGTCAGCATGGATTCACCAAGGGAATCCATGCTGACTAATCTAATCGCCTTCTATGATGAGATTACTGGTTCTGTGGATGAAGGGAAAGCAGTGGATGTATTGTTTCTTGACTTTAGCAAAGCTTTTGACACGGTCTCCCACAGTATTCTTGTCAGCAAGTTAAGGAAGTATGGGCTGGATGAATGCACTACAAGGTGGGTAGAAAGCTGGCTAGATTGTCGGGCTCAACGGGTAGTTATCAATGGCTCCATGTCTAGTTGGCAGCCGGTGTCAAGTGGAGTGCCCCAGGGGTCGGTCCTGGGGCCGGTTTTGTTCAATATCTTCATAAATGATCTGGAGGATGGTGTGGATTGCACTCTCAGCAAATTTGCGGATGATACTAAACTGGGAGGAGTGGTAGATACGCTGGAGGGGAGGGATAGGATACAGAAGGACCTAGACAAATTGGAGGATTGGGCCAAAAGAAATCTGATGAGGTTCAATAAGGATAAGTGCAGGGTCCTGCACTTAGGACGGAAGAACCCAATGCACAGCTACAGACTAGGGACCGAATGGCTAGGCAGCAGTTCTGCGGAAAAGGACCTAGGGGTGACAGTGGACGAGAAGCTGGATATGAGTCAGCAGTGTGCCCTTGTTGCCAAGAAGGCCAATGGCATTTTGGGATGTATAAGTAGGGGCATAGCGAGCAGATCGAGGGACGTGATCGTTCCCCTCTATTCGACATTAGTGAGGCCTCATCTGGAGTACTGTGTCCAGTTTTGGGACCCACACTTCAAGAAGGATGTGGATAAATTGGAGAGAGTCCAGCGAAGGGCAACAAAAATGATTAGGGGTCTGGAACACATGAGTTATGAGGAGAGGCTGAGGGAGCTGGGATTGTTTAGCCTGCAGAAGAGAAGAATGAGGGGGGATTTGATAGCTGCTTTCAACTACCTGAAAGGGGGTTCCAAAGAGGATGGCTCTAGACTGTTCTCAATGGTATCAGATGACAGAACGAGGAGTAATGGTCTCAAGCTGCAGTGGGGGAGGTTTAGATTGGATATTAGGAAAAACTTTTTCACTAAGAGGGTGGTGAAACACTGGAATGCGTTACCTAGGGAGGTGGTAGAATCTCCTTCCTTAGAGGTTTTTAAGGTCAGGCTTGACAAAGCCCTGGCTGGGATGATTTAACTGGGAATTGGTCCTGCTTCGAGCAGGGGGTTGGACTAGATGACCTTCTGGGGTCCCTTCCAACCCTTATATTCTATGATTCTAAGGGAAGGTCATGCCTAACTAATCTAATCGCCTTCTATGATGAGATTACTGGTTCTGTGGATGAAGGGAAAGCAGTGGATGTATTGTTTCTTGACTTTAGCAAAGCTTTTGACACGGTCTCCCACAGTATTCTTGTCAGCAAGTTAAAGAAGTATGGGCTGGATGAATGCACTATAAGGTGGGTAGAAAGTTGGCTAGATTGTCGGGCTCAACGGGTAGTGATCAATGGCTCCATGTGTAGTTGGCAGCCGGTGTCAAGTGGAGTGCCCCAGGGGTCGGTCCTGGGGCCGGTTTTGTTCAATATCTTCATAAATGATCTGGAGGATGGTGTGGATTGCACTCTCAGCAAATTTGCGGATGATACTAAACTAGGAGGAGTGGTAGATACGCTGGATGGCAGGGATAGGATACAGAGGGACCTAGAGAAATTGGAGGATTGTGCCAAAAGAAATCTGATGAGGTTCAATAAGGATAAGTGCAGGGTCCTGCACTTAGGACAGAAGAACCCAATGCACAGCTACAGACTAGGGGCCGAATGGCTAGGCAGCAGTTCTGCGGAAAAGGACCTAGGGGTGACAGTGGACGAGAAGCTGGATATGAGTCAGCAGTGTGCCCTTGTTGCCAAGAAGGCCAATGGCATTTTGGGATGTATAAGTAGGGGCATAGCGAGCAGATCGAGGGACGTGATTGTCCCCCTCTATTCGACATTGGTGAGGCCTCATCTGGAGTACTGTGTCCAGTTTTGGGCCCCACACTACAAGAAGGATGTGGATAAATTGGAGAGAGTCCAGCGAAGGGCAACAAAAATGATTAGGGGTCTGGAACACATGAGTTATGAGGAGAGGCTGAGGGAACTGGGATTGTTTAGTCTGCAGAAGAGAAGAATGAGGGGTGAGTTGATAGCTGCTTTCAACTACCTGAGAGGTGGTTCCAGAGAGGATGGTTCTAGACTATTCTCAGTGGTAGAAGAGGACAGGACAAGGAGTAATGGTCTCAAGTTGCAGTGGGGGAGGTTTAGGTTGGATATTAGGAAAAAAAATTTTTCACTAGGAGGGTGGTGAAACACTGGAATGCGTTACCTAGGGAGGTGGTAGAATCTCCTTCCTTAGAAGTTTTTAAGGTCAGGCTTGACAAAGCCCTGGCTGGGATGATTTAATTGGGGATTGGTCCTGCTTTGAGCAGGGGGTTGGACTAGATGACCTCCTGAGGTCCCTTCCAACCCTGATATTCTATGATTCTATGAAAACATGAAGAAAAAGTACATTACTAAGTATTATGGAGTAACCAATGGATTCATGTGTATGAACACTTACAGCAAAATATATACCTACAACATTGTACTGCATATGCAACAGCTATAAACTCTATGTGCAACCAATAATTAAAATATTCAAGAGTTCTCATCTGTATGAGCTACGACTGCTTTTTGAACAAGTATCTGGCTACCTTTAAAAGCACAGCAATTAATGAAATTACTTAGCATAACTGAAACATAAATAATATGTCTAGAAAACCATCAATTGTACTTCTTTCCTCTACAGCAGTACAATTTTCCCTTTTATCTGATCACGCAAAATTTTTTTTTTTAAAATAAGAAATACTGTAAAAATGTTTCTTCTTTTATCCTTTTTTTTTAATTTGATGCCCAGACTACCTAAGAGGATATCTTCTTGACAATAATGAATGAGGATGATGGAGTAGGCCACGATAGTTAGAATAGCTTCAGTATTCATAACCTGTCAGAGTAACTTTACGACCTACCAACGAGCTGCTATAATTCCAGTAATGACCTGCAGATGCCAAAATAATCTAAATTCATCACTCTTCTTTTGGTCAACAACTATGCCCCCCAGTGAGAAAAAACACGCTCCTTCCTTCCTTGTGGTTATCAAATCTGGAAACTCACTGCATAAGAATTCCTGTTTGACTCTCAGTGATTCTGACAGTGTTCCAATTCCCCCACCCCCATCCTAAGCAAAAGACTGAGTCACTAGCATTAGCACTGGTTAACTGAATCACAGCTTTGACTGTAGAGAAGTGTTTTTGCTGATTCTCTAGACCTGCAAGTTAATTTTTTTAACAGTGCAACAGCTAAGAAACAGTCACTTTAATAGCCTTACAGCATGGAGCCTCATACAGGCATTTTATAGAACTGTGTGCTATTTGTGGGATACGAGGCACAGTGTAGTATACAAACAGGTTAGGTTTTGCTTTTGAGAGGACCTCAGTTTCAGCTCCGTTTTAGATCACAACGGGATCCAAATCCAATGAATTTAAAGCCTGCTTTACACTTAAATTAGGGAGTCAATGACTGTGCAAGTTTCAGAGGAACAGCCGTGTTAGTCTGTATTCGCAAAAAGAAAAGGAGTACTTGTGGCACCTTAGAGACTAACCAATTTATTTGAGCATGAGCTTTCGTGAGCTACAGCTCACTTCATCAGATGCATACCGTGGAAAATGCAGCAGACTTTATATACACACAGAGAATATGAAACAATACCTCCTCCCACCACACTGTCCTGCTGGTAATAGCTTATCTAAAGTGATCAACAGGTGGGCCATTTCCAGCACAAATCCAGGTTTTCTCACCCTCCACCCCCCCACACAAATTCACTCTCCTGCTGGTGCTAGCCCATCCAAAGTGACAACTCTTTACATAATCAAGTCGGGCTATTTCCTGCATAGATCCAGGTTTTCTCACATCCCCCCCACCCCCATACACACACAAACTCACTCTCCTGCTGGTAATAGCTCATCTAAACTGACCACTCTCCAAGTTTAAATCCAAGTTAAACCAGAACATCGGGGGGGGGGGGGGGTAGGAAAAAACAAGAGGAAACAGGCTACCTTGCATAATGACTTAGCCACTCCCAGTCTCTATTTAAGCCTAAATTAATAGTATCCAATTTGCAAATGAATTCCAATTCAGCAGTTTCTCGCTGGAGTCTGGATTTGAAGTTTTTTTGTTTTAAGATAGCGACCTTCATGTCTGTGATTGTGTGACCAGAGAGATTGAAGTGTTCTCCGACTGGTTTATGAATGTTATAATTCTTGACATCTGATTTGTGTCCATTTATTCTTTTACGTAGAGACTGTTCAGTTTGACCAATGTACATGGCAGAGGGGCATTGCTGGCACATGATGGCATATATCACATTGGTGGATGTGCAGGTGAACGAGCCTCTGATAGTGTGGCTGATGTTATTAGGCCCTGTGATGGTGTCCCCTGAATAGATATGTGGGCACAATTGGCAACGGGCTTTGTTGCAAGGATAAGTTCCTGGGTTAGTGGTTCTGTTGTGTGGTATGTGGTTGTTGGTGAGTATTTGCTTCAGGTTGCGGGGCTGTCTGTAGGCAAGGACTGGCCTGTCTCCCAAGACTTGTGAGAGTGTTGGGTCATCCTTTAGGATAGGTTGTAGATCCTTAATAATGCGTTGGAGGGGTTTTAGTTGGGGGCTGAAGGTGACCGCTAGTGGCGTTCTGTTATTTTCTTTGTTAGGCCTGTCCTGTAGTAGGTAACTTCTGGGAACTCTTCTGGCTCTATCAATCTGTTTCTTTACTTCTGCAGGTGGGTATTGTAGTTGTAAGAAAGCTTGACAGAGATCTTGTAGGTGTTTGTCTCTGTCTGAGGGGTTGGAGCAAATGCGGTTGTATCGCAGAGCTTGGCTGTAGACGATGGATCGTGTGGTGTGGTCAGGGTGAAAGCTGGAGGCATGCAGGTAGGAATAGCGGTCAGTAGGTTTCCGGTATAGGGTGGTGTTTATGTGGCCATTGTTTATTAGCACTGTAGTGTCCAGGAAGTGGATCTCTTGTGTGGACTGGACCAGGAAGGTTACCACTGTCTGTACCTCTAAAAAACAACAGCTGAGGCAAATGGGTGCGAGAGTAAGAAATTAATATTACCTGAAACAGAAGGTATACTGTCTTCTCCACAATCCTCCCACCTTCCATAGCCCCACCCTGCATCCACCAGGTTTTCAAATCTCTGCCTATGAAAGCAGGACAACCTAGCCTTTATTTATTTAAATGTTTTCTTGCAGCAGGAAAACATTTCATTTTGTTGGATGTTCTCACTGCAGAAAGGAAATATATTGAAAGACCTCTCTCTATTGTCAGTGTATTTTTCAAGTTAATTCTAATCGAGCTAAAAGTGATTTTTGTTATTAAAGTGATTATCTTTTATTCAAACTTTATTTTCTATTTTTAATAATATGAATGCCTTATATAGATAACAGCTTGTGTTTGTTCTTCTCTCTCACTAGACATTCCCATGAACTGAATAAGATTTTATTCTAATTATCCCCATGGTCCCTCCAATCCCCTGTTGTAACAATTGTCCATGTTTCCTTCTAAAGGAATAAACTGATAACGCAGACATCTACCTTTGAACTTAGCCAACCAAATGTTCCTACATTCAACGTATGTTTCTGAAGATGGGGTTTTGAAAACATTAGGACATATAGTTGAAAAGAAGCTTCACACTGACTAACATTTTTTTAATATAATTTTAGCATATTTTGTTGTATAACAAAAACTAGTAGCCTATTAATAGTGGAAGCTGCTGCCCTGGAGCATCTAAACTGGAGCTGACTAGGAATCTGTGGAATAACAGAATTTGGGTAAGTTGGTGAGCGCGTCACATGTTTGTCAGAGAAAGTGCAAGAGTCAAATCAGATTCAATGGAGTATTAGTAGCCTAGTACCAACTATGTATGGAGTTTCTCAATCCTGCAACCAGTGAACCTCATTGAAATTCCAGTGGGAGCAGGCCTGGACCTTTACTCAAAACACACTTCCCATGGGACAATGGAATCTGGCAGGAAAACAAAAACAAAAAAACCACCTATCCCCAGTCCAAAAAACCCAACCCCAAAACAACAATGGGCCAGACCTCAGCCTCCTGGAGGGGAACAGCTTCTACACTTTATCTGCTACTGAATTGTCAGTGGAGCACACTGGGTTCATATTTTTACAGTGATCTTCATAACTAGGGCTAGAAACTTAGCATTTTTTTTTTAAATACAGAACCTGTAGAAGTAAATGAATCTGTTCATACTCACTCTGTGAATGTTTTTTACATGGCCGAATGGAGGTGGATTTTGTAAGGCTGATATAGAGATATAAGTACTGGTAAAGAAAACAGATGGCTAGAGAAGTCAATGAAGTTACTCTAGATTTACAATGCTGTAGCATTTGCCCCAAAGGTTAGGAAACAGAATTTACAGATACTGAAAAAGAAAAACCCACCTAGCCTATACATCTCTTTTTAACAAAAAAAAGAGTATGATCTTCTCCAAAACCCTCTAACAACTTAAGACCCCAAAGCAATCTTCATTAATATCACATGAAATGACTGCCCTCTACCTTTAAGTGGGGTGGGGTAGAGGTGGTAATTTGGCTGGCTGGCCAAATGAAGAGAACAGTGCTTTATGGCTGGGGCAGGGGAGGGGGTAGGTAGAAGAGATGAAAACTGCTACAGAAGGGTCAGTGTGCTCGCTGACTCATTGCCTGGGAATGCAGGGTTAAAAAAGGGCAGCTCTGCACCTGAAGCTTCCCTCTTACAGGGAGCAGGCTGAAGCGGGGCCCACCCTCCCTCCTGTGTAGGTGGTAAAATACCAGGTTTGGTCAAGACCTTATGCGGACATTATGCTAGCCACCCCTTTTTTAGGGGGATTGGGAAGTATTTTTTCCCTTACCAACATATTGGCTTGAGTGCAGTTGCTATATAAAGCTGTATAATGAACATTGAACCCTTTCCATAATACTGTATCTCGGAAAAAGCAATCCCTCCCAACTCCAAATGACTACTATACACCTCTAAAGTTGTGACATGACATCCAAGTGATCCAAAAATAAACAGTATAATTTACTCTGATCATTAATCAGATTTTATTAATTTATTATTTCTATTGCAGTAGTGCCTAAAAATCACTAATCTATAGTCAGGACCACCATTATGCTAAGTAGGCATGGTGTACACATACAATATAAAGACAGCCTCTGCAATATAGAGTTATCGTTAATGCTACAAAATACATTTCATATTCTGATTTATGTATGTAAAAGTTATCTTGTCTTTTCCCTTATTCTACGTAAGCTTGATAACAAGTAAAGGTTGTTTGAAAGCATGGCTTTCTGCCCAAATATGAAACACTAAGTCACAAAGAAGGTTTCTATGGTGACAGTAGACTAAAAATAAAAGTAGGATTTATAAAGTTATGGGGATGGCAGAAATGTAAAGAAGTATTTATTAAAAGGTATGTTAAAAAGAAATGAGATTGTATTTGGCAGAGTTCAGAAATGAAACTGTCGGAGAGAAAACAGGAAGCTAACAGTAGTATTTTTGGATGCTGTAGTTTTGGCCATCAAAGGAGATTAAAACCTAATGCAGTGAGGTATGTTAGTATCTAAAAGAATACATTCCCCATCCTCAAAGAAATGGGCTATGGTTGTTGAACTGCATAGGAGGAGCAACAAAAATCAAACTCCCTCTCCTGGAATTTAGACAAAAGGTTACTTATAGCCACAGAAAAAGTAGATCACAAATTGTCTGGGGCAAGGTCCATATTTTTTTTTAATCTCTAAGTGTCTCTAAAGAGTGCTAGAGGTGATTTTAAATTCAGGTATTTGTAATTTGTATTTCTATTTAACAATGTTAAATGTAAAAAATGATTGACATAAAACAAAAGCAAAATTATCTAGGTTGGGGCTTCAGTCTCCACCTTAAATATTGCTTAAGCCTAAAAACTCTGGGTGAGCTTAAGGCCATCTGTACTCTCTTAGCTATCTACAAAGAGGTGACTTTAAAATAAAATGTTAGCTCTAATGTGGAATAATCGTACTTCTGTTTATTTGAACATATCTTTTTGAGGTTTAATAGTCTTCCAAATCAGGTTGGATGGCAGCTCTGTGTTAAGCAAGCAGAGCCAGATTTTTAATAGTTGTTATATACTCATTCATTGTTAAATAAATAATGCTAGTGGCCTTGGAACTAATCTGCAGTATGTGTTACTTTTAGTTATTTTACCATGAACGAGTGTGATCGTTTGTGATCTCCAGAGAGTTCAGCCAAGAATCTAACTCCATAATGCTGCCAATACATGGCAAGATCTGTTCCATCACCCAGCAAATGCATTTGGAAAATAAACCAGGCACTTGAGACAGCTTCGCTTGAGTATTTTCTTAAATAAGAACATGAAATCAAAGCTAAGGATTTTGCTTGTTATAACCACAAAATCCAAAGCAAATGTATTAAAAAAAGTTAAATAGTGCCCATACCACAGACAGTTAGAATTTAAACAAACAACTCAAGCTACGTATAAGAAATATTCGGGAAATCCTAAAAACGAAATTTACAGTCATCCACTGGGCACATATTCCATGAAAGGCAGGATAAGATTAAAACACTGAAAGAGTGCAGAGTCAGGCTACATGTAAGTTTTATAACGTTTGTTAACAGTGATGGGAACATAATGAGTAATTCAGCCTAATACATAAAGCATGATATTGCAATATGAAATTCATTTTATTTCCCATCAACAGAACCTGCATTCTTGAAAACAGTTTCCAACAGCACACAGACAAAATGCCACAAGTACACAAGATAAGAAGATATTTTTCACAAAAATGTCAATTTCCCTTATTTTTTAAAAAAGCTATATTAAGGGGTAAAGGAAGTTTTAATAAGATTACCTTACATTTTTAAATGAACAAATTCCATTGAGTTAATGGGAGTTATACACTGATTTGAAAATGTCTCAATTGTATCACTGAATTCAGATTTTAAAAACATCACAAGCTCTGTTTCTGCTGTTGTGTTTCATAGTTTTAATCCTCTTTGGTGAACCCTATATTTTGCTTTTGCTGAATTAGCACCTTTATAGCAGACACAATGTATCTACCACTTCAAGGGTCACCAGGAGAGAAATCTTTGTTCATAGGAAGTCAATGGCATATGCTTGCTATAACAAAATTCTTCAAAACTCAGAGGCAATCACCTGTAGGAATCATCCCTGTCTGCTTCATCACTGTCTAGAAACGCTCTTAATTTCAGTGCTATAAAAAAATGAATTCCCATGTTTCCAGTGCGACTGTATAAAATCACTCTCTAGCTGATCCATCCCATTGGCTAAATCAGATAGAATTACCAAAACAAATAAATAAATAAATCCTGACGACAAACATACATATTTGTCTATCTATCACACATGCATATTTATATACACACAGATATTTTAGACTCAAGGGAAGCCATATAAATAAACCAAAGTGTGGAAGGCTTCAGCAGTGTCTGTTGATAGTTGAATTTATAAAGCTAATATAAGCTTTGTACAGATGGAAACAGCAAGAACCCTTTCAAGATTCTCAGAATTTTTGTTATGAAGTACCAAAGATACAGAGTCAAATAATTTTGTACTTTTTTAAAATATAAAAAGATCAAAAATTTGCATCTGTTGTAAGAAATTATAAATATATTTCCCTGAACTAGCATTGCTGGTGGATACAGTAGACATAAGTGCAGTTCTTCACCTAATCTGGTAGCTTTAATACAAGCTAAAAATAAACATTAGCAAGCATAAGCCAGTAGTAATGTGCCACTGGCCATTTCTAGGGTGAAAAAATCCTGGCATGTTACCATAAAATGTATTGAACACTGTATTGACCATAATCCTGCATTTACAATGGACTGTATCCTGCTGAAGTAAAAAGAAATAATATTTTACAGTCTCAGTCACCAGCAAATGACTATAATTAGTTCCACTGCAGATATATACTCTGAAACTGCAGGCTATTTAGATGCTCAGTCAGTCTAGTAGGCCATTTAATATTTTCATCTGCCCTACCATTATGAACACTTTGCATAGTATTTTTGATATGACAGCTCACTTACTACATATCTCAACATTTCCTGTTTTCCATGCAAGCTGATGTAGCATGCAAAGTTATGGATCACACATAATTTTCCAGTTTAAGTCAGAGTAAGAATCAATCTGTACAAAGTGTTTTTAATTTAAAAATCATTGTGGTTCTATGTGTTCATAATGTCTGTTTGTTTATGGTACTCTAGCCAAGTGCTATACGAGAATGCAAATAGGCTCAAAAATCAATTATTGACAAAGAATTCCTTCTTGCTTATGTACTGACAATTACATTCGCAAATCTATGTTCTCAGTAGCACTACTTGGTAATACTTTCCTGCAACTCAATACCTCAAAGTGAAATAATATGGTATTATATTTATATAGAACTCCCCCCCGAAGAATTCAAAGCACCTTGCAAATATTTCCAAGAGAACACCTGTTTCCAACTGCTCTCAAAAGGGTGTGCAAAATCCAATAAATAAATTAAATAAATAAAAAATAGTGGGGGAAGGAGGGCATAGAAAATCTGCAGAGGCCCTCTGCTTATTACCACCAATGTGGGATTGAGAATTGTTTGAGAAGGGGCAGGGAAATGGTTAATGGGTAAACTGGCCAAAGCCTCCACTAACACATAATAGACCATAACCACTACTAAAGCTTAAACACTAGAGTAGCAGTTGTGGAATGGCTGTCCCACACTGGGGATAACACTCCAGTCATTTCAGCCTTGCAGATTCCCATACATAAAGCTGATTTACTTGAGACTTGCAGGGGTAGAGAATTTTTCCCCAGTCAATTAAGCTTATGAAGCTAAAGAGAACAGGAGATGAACCTGAGGCACCAAGTTTGTTTTCTGAAGTTGGATAGTAGGATCTGGTTTGGGTAAATTTTTCAGGGGCTAAATCCTGACCTATGTGTACAGTCTCCGCTCCCAGCCAAACAGGTTTTAAAAGAATCATAGAATCATACAATATCAGAGTTGGAAGGGACCTCTGGAGGTCATCTAGTCCAACCCCCTGTCCAGAGCAGGACCAATCCCAACTAAATCAGAGTGGAGGACCTCTTATGCTCCCACATCAGATTAATTGGCCAGGCCCTTACTCCATCGCCAAAGCCTCTATGCAATGGGTTTGGAGACTAGTGATGCAGAGCGACCCTCTGCACAATGTGTGGGCAGCACAGTTCCCCGAGCAGGATTTTAATGGCTGGAATTCTCCACATAATGGGATTCTACCAGATTTGCTGCCCTTTAAGTTTCTTGTGGCTCTTCTGTCAGCAGTAGTATTTTGCTCCTAACAGAGTGGCAAGGCTCTTCTATTAACCTATCCTCTTAGCAGGTGTAAAGACAACTGTATAAAACTGCTAGAAAGTGTAATTACCTAAGTCAGCTGAAGATTGATGTTTGCTGTAAAAGAGTTTGTTTCAATTATTTCTGTGAGCATGCAGTGTCTTGTGTTATTGATACAGTCACATCCTTTTGCAATTTTTGATCCAGTGTATGACTGATTTGATAAGCCCTTCCACACTCATTCCTTATAAACTGAATTTCATATTTCTATAGTGAGACTGAGATTATTAAATCCTGTGGATTGCCTAATACATAAAAATCTAAACTAAAATATTCTGTATCTCCAGATTTGTGGACTACACTGCATGAGAGGATAGCCATTAATCCTTGATTGTACATGATGAGTAGATCAAAATAAACTGACCAGATAAAACGTATCAGCATAACTTTCCTCCATTTTGAAACAGGCAGAATTCTAGTCCCAGATCCTGAGCTGTCACCAAGCTATGTTTCGTGTAGCTATGTTTGGGGGATGTGTGTGCAAGAGTGGAGGGGGATGTCATTTTCTATTCTATTCCTCCATAAACTAAACCTATGATTTGTTAAATTAATTTTATATTCCAAGTATGATCTTAATTGATTAGATCTATTATAGATTCATAGATATTCAGGTCAAAAGGGACCGCTATGATCATCTAGTCTGACCTCCTGCACAACGCAGGCCACAGAATTTCACCTACCACTCCTGCAAAAAAACACTCACCTATGTCTGTGCTACTGAAGTCCTCAAATCGTGGTTTAAAGACTTCAAGGAGCAGAGAATCCTCCAGCAAGTGACCCGTGCCCCATGCTACAGAGGAAGGCGAAAAACCTCCAGGGCCTCTTCCAATGTGCCCTGGAGGAAGATTCCTTCCCGACCCCAAATATGGCGATCAGCTAAACCCTGAGCATGTGGGCAAGATTCATCAGCCAGATACTACAGAAAATTCTTTCCTGGGTAACTCAGATCCCACCCCATCTAATATCCCATCACAGGCCATTGGGCCTATTTAGCATGAATATTTAATGACCAAAACCATGTTATCCCATCATATCATCTCCTCCATAAACTTATCGAGTTTAATCTAAAAGCCAGATAGATCTTTTGCCCCCACTGCTTCCCTTGGAAGGCTGTTCCAAAACTTCACTCCTCTGATGGTTAGAAACCTTCGTCTAATTTCTAGTCTAAATTTCCTGGTGGCCAGTTTATATCCATTTGTTCTTGTGTCCACATTGGTACTGAGCTTAAATAATTCCTCTTCCTCTCCAGTATTTATCCCTCTGATATGATTCTCTCTATAAATATATCTCCCCTCAACCTTCTTTTACTTAGGCTAAACAAGCCAAGCTCCTTGAGTCTCCTTTCATAAGACAAGTTTTCCATTCCTCGGATCATCCTAGTAGCCCTCCTCTGTACCTGTTCCAGTTTGAATTCATCCTTCTTAAACATGGGAGACCAGAACTGCACACAGTAGTCCAGGTGAGGTCTCACCAGTGCCTTGTATAACAGTACTAAAACCTCCTTATCCCTACTGGAAATACCTCTCCTGATGCATCCCAAGACCGCATTAGCTTTTTTCACGGCCATATCGCATTGGTGGCTCAAAGTCATCCTATGATCAACCAACACTCCAAGGTCCTTCTCCTCCTCCGTTACTTCTAATTGATGCGTCCCCAGCTTATAACTAAAATTCTTGTTATTAATCCCTAAATGCATGACCTTACGCTTCTCACTATTAAATTTCATCCTATTACTATTACTCCAGTTTACAAGGTCTTCCAGATCCTCCTGTAGGCTATCCCTGTCCTTCTCTAAATTGGCAATATCTCCCAGCTTTGTATCATCCGCAAACTTTATTAGCACACTCCCACTTTTTGTGCCGAGGTCAGTAATAAAAAGATTAAATAAGATTGGTCCCGAAACCGATCTTTTAGGAACTCCACTGGTAACCTCCCTCCAGCCTGACAGTTCACCTTTCAGTAGGACCCATTGTAGTCTCCCCTTTAACCAATTCCTTATCCACTTTTCAATTTTCCTATTGATCCCCATCTTACCCAATTTAACTAATAATTCCCCATGTGGCACGGTATCAAACTCCTTACTGAAATCTAGGTAAATTAGATCCATTGTGTTTCCTTTGTCTAAAAAATCTGTTACTTTCTCAAAGAAGCAGATCAGGTTGGTTTGGCACGATCTACCTTTTGTAAAACCATGTTGTATTTTGTCCCATTTACCATTGACTTCAATGTCCTTAACTACTTTCTCCTTCAAAATTTTTTCCAAGACCTTGCATACTACAGATGTCAATATCAATATGGGAAGTGACTGGGATGGATGTGTGACAAAGTTAAATCATCATAAAATGCTGTTTTATATTCTTTATTCCATATTTTGATTCTACTGATGAAGTAAAGCGATCCTCTGAGGGCTATCAGGATTTCTAATTGTGTATCAGACAGAAGCAGAAAGTGTGGGCATCTTTACTATATACCAGGAGTTAAACTGAGTGGAGGAGAAAATGTAATTTATTACATTAATAAGGAGTGTGACTTGTAGAACCATACAGAGTGTATGAAGCATTTTGTCTCTAGGCCACATTTTCTAATATTGTGAAAATAAAATGTCCACTCTACGCAGTCAAATGCCTTCTCTGTATTCAGTGACACAATCAGTTTACTATACTTAATGTACATTCTACAGGATCTGGAGAGATTACTAGTAACCTTTCTACCTTTTACAAAAACTATTTGGTCTGTGTTAATAGTATGAAGTAATCTATTTTGAAGTAATCTGGACAGAATGTTCACGCTAAAATTAACTGAAGAAACCATGTGGCAGCTTTTTTGTTGCTGTTTAAAATCCAGTTGAAGGATGACTACCATTAAGCAGTAGTATTTTTGTATTATATGAGTCTAGGCACATATTAAATAGGAAAAGTAGTAATTGATTTGCAAAGCTCCAAAAAAATCTATAGTAGTAGCAGTGTGTAACGTATATATATATTACACTTGCTAGAGTGGAGAAAGGAGAAGGGAAGAAAATAGATTTTGTCGGAGGTCAAATGAGAATTACAACTGCAATTGTTTTATCCCACATAACTTAAGCAAAACATGGTTTATAGTTATGAATTACTGAAGATTAATGTCACTTGTTTTCTTCAGCTTTACCTAGCAATGTGTGTATTTATCTATGATGTCTGATATACACTTAAGCTTTTATATTCAACGTAGCGTGAGATGGATTTATATAAGGCACAGCAAAAGAAAATCAGTGATGGAAAAATGAACTGAACATAACAAACATTAAAATGCCCAGTGAAATTATTCATCTGTCCTATATATTGGTTTTCAGAATGGAGAATATTTGGATAAAAATATACACCGCTAAGGCAGAAAGTTGTCATAGACTAGGGTCTGACAAGAAGAGAATAAAATCCCACAATTACTGCTCCTTTAAATTAAAACAAAAAGCCTTCAACACACTTAGAAAATCTTGCATAACCTCAAATGCCTCTTCCTGACTCAAGCCTCTGCACAACACTGCTCTGCCTGTATCTTATCTGTGCACATTCCCCACTTGGCCCGCTTGATCTACCCAATTTTCCAGTTCAATTGCTGTTCTCATCTCCTCCTCCGATGCACATCCTCTGCTGTTCCTTATATATTTGGAACCACCACCCTGTGCCTGTGAACAGGGTCCTCATTTTCATTCAAATGTCCCCTCAAATTATACCTTTTTTGCCTGAATTTCTACTTGTCTTCCAGTTCTATGTTTATTCCTCCCTTCTTGTCTTTTTAGTTTCTGCTTAATACTGATAATAAAATATATGATTAGCTTTCTTCTTGATACATGGATGACTCACCTACTTAAGGCTTCCTCCTTCCTTTTCCTAGTTGAAAAATTTTTTAATGTTATGACAACTACACCATGCTCAATTACTTAAATATTCTAATTTGATCTTCTATATTATGAAATCAGCAAAAGCAGAGAAAAACAAATGCACTAATCTTGACAGGTTTGTGACATCATATAATAAGGAATGATAGACATCCCTTCTTTTACCTCCCTTCCTCTTCCCCTTACAACATAATTAATCAGCAATATACCTAGCCCGGAAAGGGGCTACAGCTTTATTTATACAATACAATGAATGAACAGTAAACTCACACTGATCACATATACAGCAAATCCCAGAAAGTAGTGATATCGTATTCAGAGAGGATAGCCTTTATAATCAAGTGTAATACCTTACTCTATCTGATAGAATTGAAAAATGCTTCTCTCCTTCTCTGAAGGAAATGTAACATCATGTAAATCATCCTATAATTAAGCATTTTGCTTACATGGTATCCTGCCAACCCAAAAGGAACTTATGTTCAATATAACAAAATCAGGGTGTCTAGTCCCCCTTTGGCATCATTTAGTACTTCCTGTGACAGGACCCGCGGGGTGCAACCTGGGACTGTGGGACCACAGTGTCTCCTTTACTCCCTATTCTAGGTTGTCTCTCACAATGCCTTGCTAGTGGCACGCAGCAACCCTCTCCAGGTGCTGTAACCACTCAGTACAACCACACGTGGAGCCCCACACCCACCTAGATTGCATGAATGCTCCCAGAGCTACTCATGAATCTCAGAGAAAGGCACCAGCCAAATCCCCCAAGCTCCCAGCCTTGTACCCTGGAATATATTGTCTTACACTGCTCAAGACACTTTCTTGACCAATGCAAGTTTGTTAATTGGTTCACCACTTCATCAACAGAAAGTGGATATATAGTACACCAGCCTTTGTAAATCTGAGCAGATTTACCAAGCACTTCAGGCAAACTCACAGGTAAACAGTAAAACAAGTTTACTGATTACTAAAGATAGATTTTAAGTGATTATAAGTAACAGGCAAAAAGTCAGAGTGGTTACCAAAATAAAATAAAATATAAGCATGCAGTCTAAACTCTCAACCCTGGGCTGGGCAACATCTAGATTAAGCAGCTTTTTCACCCCACTGGATATTTGCAGTTCACAGTACACAGGTACCCTTGAAACCTGGGTCAGTCTCCTCTGTTGGAGTCTTCAGTCTTCTGAGTGTCTTTGTTGCTTGCAGCATAGGTGGGGGGATGAATGGGGAGAGAGCGGGGAAGAGGAGAAAAAGGCCAAGCATGGGGCCACTGTGTTCTGTTTTATACCCTTAGTCCATGTGCTTTGAGAACATAAGTCCAAGCATGTCTGGTGAGCATTGCTGAGTCCCAAGGTGAAGTAATACCCTGGGGTGTCTCCTGTGAGTGAGCCATTGAATTGTAACTCCTCTGCTGGACACAATGGCTGGTGATTGTTGTTTGACACCAGTCCAGGCGTTGATTAGCTCCCTTGTCCTGGTCTCTGGGGATCTAATATCTGGGTGATTCCCCAATTCACAGCATATTTTAGGGACAACCATACAACACATTATCATAACTTCATACGCATTAATGATATACATATTTAGATGGAACAGTGGGTTTTCAGCAGATCATAACCCTTCCCCCGATACCTCACATAGAATGCTTTATATGTAATATAGCAATTATATATAGATGTGGAATATGGGGGTTACAGGGCACTCCCCCGAGGTACAGAGTGTCATGCCTCCATGAAGGCCACATCTACTCAAATCCACGCCATGATTTTTCTCTCTTAAATAGGAGATGGAGAAGGGAAACTAACTGGGACTCCCTCCTGTGTGCCGCAATCACAGAATTGTAGGACTGGAAGGGACCTCAACAGGTCTTCTAGTCCAGGCCTCTGCACTCATGGCAGGACTAAGAATTTCTAGAGCATCCCTGACAGGTGTTTATATAACCTGCTCTTAAAAATCCCCAATGATGGGGATTCCACAAACTCCCTAGACAATTTATTAAAGTGCTTAACTACCTTGTTACTCTCCTCCGCGTAACAACCTTTTATGTACTTGAAAACTGTTATGTTCCCTTTCAGTCTTCTCTTCTCCAGACTAAACAAACCCAGTTTTTATATTCTTCCTTCATAGGTCATGTTTTCTAAACCTTTAATCATTTTTGTTGCTCTTCTCTGGATTTTCTCCAATTTGTCCACATCTTTCCTGAAATGTGGTGCCCAGAACTGGACACAATACTCTAGTTGAATCCTAATCAGTGAGGAGTAGAGAGGAAGAATTACTTCTCATGTCTTGTTTACAAAACTCCTGCTAATATATCCCAGAATAGATGTTCACTTTTTTTGCAATAGTGTTACACTGTTGACTCATATTTAGCTTGTGATCCACTATGACCCCCAGATCTCTTTCTGCAGCACTCCTTCCAAGGCAGTCATTTCTCATTTTGTATGTGTGCAATTAATTGTTGCTTCCTAAGCGGAGTACTTAGCATTTGTCCTTATTGAATTTCATCCTATTTTCTAGAGACCATTTCTCTAGTTTGCCCAGATCATTTTGAATTTTAATTCTATCCTCCAAAGTACTTGCAATCCTCCCAGATTTGTATCATCCGCAAACTTCATAAGTGTATTCTCTCTGCCATTATCTAAAACATTGTTGAACATATTGAACAGAAATGGATCCAGAACTGATCCCCGTGGGATCTGTAGAGTCACCCTACAAAAAGAATATTTTGTCACTTTGTACTTGTATGGTCAAGTCTCATTATCTTGAAAGGAAAATGCAAATGGACAGAATTTGGCCTTCTGTGTTTATTAAATAACTAAAATGAACATACTGCTGTTTTCTTGTCCTTCTCCCTCTGCTTTTCACACTTTCAGTTATGTTGCATGCAAAATTTAGACAGTAATCTTTCTGGGGCAGGGATCATAGCTTTCTACACCTCCTTGAAGCATGAAGCACACATTTGGACACTACAGAACAAACACACATGCTTCCAAAAAAGCACAAAACATAGAGTACATTGTCAATGAGATACATTCCGTCCACCTTAAAATACATACAGTACATAAAATCTCTAGAAAGCAAAGTAACAATCTTAAAACAGACTTTCTTTGTTAAATGGTCTTTACTTTCCCCACAGCCGGGTCATATCAACTGCATCATCCACAGATGATTAGAAACACATGAGTATGGATCAATGTAAGTTTACTAACTCTTAATCAGAAGAGGGGATAAAGATGCATCCATTTAAATTTGCCAGAGGGTTTACTTTGTGGCTTTACTTTAAATAGTCTACCTTGGAGGCATGAAGCACTCCATCCATGCTGAAAGTGTCATTTTTAGAGGATTCCCTCCTCTTCTCAGATAAAGAATCTGGTATTCTGAGCCCTGATTTGGCAAAGTGATCCGCTACTATCAGTCTGAGCCCGCATTTTCACTCCTGCCCTCTTACTAAATGCTTCCACTTTTTAAGAAAATTAGAAAATAATGCTCACTCTTTATTTGACTTTTCCAGGTGTTGGGAGGATTCTCTGATCTAAATAACTAGGTAGTTTGCTTTGAAAAAGCAAACAAAAACCCTCTTTTCACCTCAGTCATGTTTCTAACTCTATATTCTGCCCTTCTGGACTCTTTTTGTAGCACATAAGGGACTGGAGAATCAACCCATCAGGCCCGTTTCCTCTCTCTGGAGGTCAGCTCTGCTCCCTTTCTTCCTCTTCCAAGGAGAGTCTGAAGCACCCTAGGGACTGCATGCAAACAGGCAGCTCACCTGGCTGTCAAAGACACTTTTCTATCCACTGTACTGGAACTCTTATTATCTCCCTTCTGGACCACTGGGGCCAAAGCAAAACAGTCTAAATCCAGCTGCCCTCTGTCCCCTCTGCCACGGCTAATAGCTCCTTCACAAACTTTGTGTAGGAAAGTCAGAGTCCAAGGCTGCCAAAGAAAAAAGTACCAATAGCTGAGGTCTAACTTTTTGTTTGTTTTTTAAATATAGCATACTGCCTGTGATACAACAGCTGTTTCACCAAACACATATCGACCATTCCTAGACTACTGATAAAGTCTGCTTGTTCACATGTGTTCTGCTTAGTCAAACAATTTCCAATTTAGTCCTCCTTGACAATTAGTTACCCAATTCAATTTTTAAAAAATTCCCTATTTATATTAATTTTCCTTTTTTCCATCCTCTATCAAAAAGGAAAGCGCTGCATTATTATGGGAGGTTTTGTACTGGATATTTGAGACATGACCCAGGAATATAATATAATCATGTGATACTATATAAGGCTTTAAAAAAAGAACAAAAGAAACCCACAACAAATCTTTCTGGGCATGATTCTGTAACCAGTCTGCATGTACAATTCCCACTGTGTTGTTATTTTCTTATTCTTTTTAATAAAAAAATAACGTGTGAATTCAAACCATATCAGCATCATGATTTTTTGCATGATTAGCAATTTAAACCTCCATCAAATCCTAAATTAGATTACAGAAACAGACATGGAGGGAGAAACAGTGCTTCTATTGTTTTAGTATGATAGCAGGATTTTTGATCAATGTAAATAGAAAAAAAAAACCCCACCCATTCCACATAGCATATCAGAATATTTACTACCAACCATTTGTGTGAATAAAAATTTAAATAATATGTTATAATAAATGCATAATCCTGTCTATGTATTCAGAACATTTATTATGTTGCATTTAACTCTACTTTCACAGAAAGAGTTTCTGTAAAATATTTTCTGCAAGACTTAACATGGTCAAATGGACTCAAATATTTTTAAGCTAATTTTTCCATAACTTCTTGCTCACCCGAGTAGACCGCCAAATTACACTCAAAAGCTGAATACATACAGTGTAAGTATCTTGGCATTTCATGCAGGTATTATAAAAATAAACACTTAAAAGAAAAACTGAGGCCATTAAACATGATGCCTTATCTCAGGGGTAGCCAACCTTTTAGGATCTGGGGACTATCTGACATGGTTTCAAGGGCTGCATGCACATGCTGTCCTGAATCAAGCCCCAAGGGATATTGCGGCCAAGTAAACTTTGCAAACAAGCTACCCAGGCACTGCAAAGAAAATAAGATGGGCATGCAGGAGCAAAATTGGTAAAAAAATCTGTCTAGAAACACTTTAGAAAGTCTACAAAGGGCAGATAAGCATAACAGAAAGGAAACGATTCAGAAATCCAAGGAATTCAAGTAACGATCATTCAACTATTCTTTAGAATATAATACAAATGAACTAACTTATTAGCAGTAAACTGGCCAGCTGCCCAATCAGGAGAAAAAAAATCTGAATACATATCACATTTTAAAGCTACAAAAATTCAAAAGAAATGGACATTTTAGAGAGAGAGGCTACATATAAATGAACAGTCAGTAAAGTTTCCACCGTATATG
>NC_134212.1:101070021-101117521 GCF_965140235.1 Caretta caretta
ACAGAAGAAAGCACTATCCTATTTATTCTAATACAAGGGATTTATATTCCAAATTACCTCTGTGCCATGTTGGTTACAACCGTACAAACCAAGCTGAAAATGTTCTGGGGGTAAACTGTGGAAGTTTGTGTGATTAATATGTTCAGAAAATGTTCCTAATTTGCATTAGAACATCATGAATTACAGGAAACATTTGAATTGCTGCATCATGAATATAAAGAACTCCTTACATCAGAGGATGACAAAGTAAGGGTCTCCTCTAACTATGGCCAGCCTACTAGTAGAATGTTGACCTGTAGTTATATATATATTTCTGACAAAGTTCCTCCTCTGCCTTGGTGGGCCCTGCGCTTATTGGTGGCTTCTCTCGCCTCAGAGGTTCACGGCAGACTGCAGTTTGGCCATTTTCGTGGCTCAAATTTGCCATTCACTCAGTTAGCCTCATCACTGGCCAGCATGGGGAAAAGGAAGAAGAACAATCCCTGCAGTCTCCGCTGATCCACCGAGTGGATCGGGGAACAGGCAGAGACCTTCCCCTCTGGTGGAACCCACAGTCCAGTTCAACTCCTCCGGTATCAAGTAGGGAGTTGGAACCCAGGCTCGCCCTCTACTCTGGCTTCCAGCCCAGGGCC
This sequence comes from Caretta caretta, assembly GCF_965140235.1. Lineage (NCBI taxonomy): Eukaryota > Metazoa > Chordata > Testudines > Cheloniidae > Caretta > Caretta caretta. The sequence continues at coordinate 101,070,654 of NC_134212.1, forward strand.
CTGTGGATTGCAGCTGTCTACAGTGGCTCCTGTAACAGCTGTGAGACAGCTATAACTCCCTGGGCTACTTCCCCAGGGCCTCCTCCCAACACCTTTATTCTTACCACAGGACCTTCCTCCTGATGTCTGATAATGCTTGTACTTCTCAGTCTTCCAGTAGTACGCCTTCTCACTCTCAGCTTCTTGTGCCTCTTGCTTACAATTCCTCGCACGCATGCCACAAACTGAAGCGAGCTCCTTTTTAAACCCAGGAGCCCTGATTAGCCTGTCTTAATTGATTCTAGCAGCTTCTTGATTGGCTGCAGGTGTTCTAATCAGCCTGTCTGCAGAAAGTTCCTGATTGTTCTGGAACCTTCCCTGTTACCTTACCCAGGGACCTACTTAATATCTCTGCCTCTATCACTCTCCTGTAGCCACCTGGCCTAACCCTGTCATAATATTTTTATATATATATATATATATATATATATATATATATATATATATATATATATATACACACACACACAGAGAGAGAGAGAGAGAGAGATTTTATAAATAAAAGTCACTGTCCCAGTCAAAAAGGAAGCCTGAAACCATATAATATGGTGGAGACTTGTTTCAGATTGAGGAATGGGCAGAGATTGGGGCGGTATGTAGCACCGCTGCTCCCCCAAACTGTATCCACTGATTTTTTTTCAGTAGTTTGCAATTCAAATTAAAAAAAGTTTTCTATTTTCAGAACATTTTCAATTCAGATTAAAAGAACGTTTCTGCAGTTCCTAATGTGAGGTAGAGCCCTGCAGCGGGACTGGGATCCCACGGGTCCCGCAGGACCACTGCCATAATAGCAGGATAAAAATTCAAGAAACAATGCGGGACCAGGTTGGAGAGGCAGTGGGTATTGTGGGGCAGGACAAGAGCAGGATTAAAAAAATTGTCCTCAAAACAACATGAGCGCTCTGCGGCCACTCAGCTCTGAAGGTAGTGCTGCCACCAGCAGCAGTGCAGAAGTAAGGGTGGCAATGGGGGCTCTCCCCGCCTATGCCTGGGGATGGTGGGACATGGGGCGCTTTGTTCCCTTTGCGTGATGATGCACGGGCTCTCCAGCCACTTGCATGGAGGGTTAGAGGTTTCCCCCTTTTCTGGGGGAAAGAGAGATGCAGGGGCGGGGTGAATGAAACTCCAGTCCCTCTGCATGGGTGAGTTGGGCATGTTTGGGGAGAGTTCCTATCCCATTGCACAGGGGTGCAGAAAGTAGGTGGGTGCTGGTGGGGAGACATCTGCTGAGAGCAGCATTGTCAAGCCATTGCTGGGCCAATAAGACCCCTCTCCCCACAAAATATAAAAGTCAAACTATAGCTATGCTAAGAAGCAGAAAGTTATGGCAATTTTTCATTATACACAAGATATATTTCACAAATCTATAGCCAAGCTGAAAAATAACGTCAGAGCACCAGAAATCCAGAATGCGCATCTTCAGGAAATCAGAAGATACTTTAACAAGATTTTGGTCAGAGCTGACAGAATGGAAAGCTCTCCAGCAGCCACAGAAAAAAGAATGGCCAAAGACTTCTCTAGCTTCTGTTCTTCAGCGTTGACCTATCTTAGAACATAATTCAAGTATGGTACAGCTTCTCTAAATTAATTAGACCAAATCCCAATGAATCGGGCACGCAACTCTGTTAGGTTCCTTTGAAAACTTCTCCCTGAACAAACAAATCATTAAGCTATACAGAACTGGGTTAGGGCTCTTCCTTGTTCACAATTTAAGATTACAATTCCATTACTACCAGTTTATACTATACAAGAAGAGTTAGCAAAATGTTTATGTTTACTCAATTAGACAACAGAAAATGCTGATCAAAAGCTACATTTTGCTGACAAGTCAACATAGCAAAAATAGTCGTCTACAGAAAGTGTGAAGCAGTATTTCTAAAATTAACTTCTAGTTAATTACAATTGTACAATTTACATATTATATCAATGTAACACCCCTTTCTTCTTTCTTACTGTTTCCTCTCTTTACAGTTCTGATACTACTATACAGTGGAGTCTGAAATACAGTAGAGAGTCAGATCTCCCTACAGCAGAGCTCTGGAAAAGTCCACCATTTTCTTATTGAATTTGTGCAGCAGCTTAAAAGTGCTTGCTTGCTTTGAACTTCTCCCTCTGGATTATTCAACCCCCAGAGCACTCCTGGCACATCAAGACCATGACACTCAAAACCCACTATAACTGAAAGTTGTATTCTTTTAATGTTTTAAACATTGGACTTCTCCAAACTGCTTATTTCAGTTTTCCTCCTCAAATACTCCTGTAGATATCATTGTTGCTAACACTCCTGTAACAACCAGCAGTTTCACTAATACATGAAAATTATACAGTTTGGGTTCAATATTGTAGGTGGGCAGATGAGAGTTGAGAGAGGACAGTGAGCAATGAGACACCAGTAGGCTGCTGAGCATGCAACTTTGTTACTCCCTATTCATAATGTTGAGCAAGACTGTTGTGCCCACAAAGCATTGAACAACTGGCGGTGGGAAATAATATTTCATGGAAGCAGTCAAAAACTAAGACCACTGCCTATCATGCTGATCAATATTGTCTCATTGTTTCCTTATACTGCCCCATCTATTGTCTGTATCCACCTGCTGTGTTGTCTTATTCTTTGACTGGGGCAGGAACGGTCTCTGTTTGTACAGCACCTAGCACAATGTGGTCCTAGTCCATGACTGGAGCTCCTAGGTGCTACAACAATACAAATAATAAATAATAATGTTTCTGTAGCTGACTCAGGACTCCTGCACTCATTGTTTCCTGAAGTCAATGCTTAGCATAATTCAGGTGAAGCAGGACTCAAAGTCAGCAGCAGGATATCCTGAAATTATGAAAAAGACTGCTAAATACATCACAGGGATGTACAGGACTGTGCTCTGTTTTCAGTGCCTCCACATGCCCTTTCTCCCACTTCCATTTCACTAGTGTTCATTCTGATGCAGCTACAAAAGTTTATTTGGTTTCCTAAGCAATCATGCACATTCCTTCTCACTATTCGGAAAGGTCTCTGTACAGGTGTTGAGCAAAATCTAAGCACTCAGCGTTGGTGAGCTTTTACCAGTACTCAACAGCATGCAGAACTTGACCCTACAGGAGCAGTACCATCTTTGTTGCATAGATTTAGTCTATCTAGCCTGTTTAGTCCTAGATTGACATAATGGATTGGCCAGACCTAAAACTTGAAATCAAATAGTTCCTTCTGCTGCATTAGCCACAAACTCTTCATTTCTTCTTTATTTAACTCAATTTAAAATCATAGAATCATAGAATATCAGGGTTGGAAGGGACCCCTGAAGGTCATCATGTATGAATCATGTATGAAAACGTGCTTTGTCTACTTAGTATTCCTTTATTATAACACATTTTTAGCAAAAGCAGTCTACTAGCTAGTCCTTTTCATCTAGTATGCATATGTGCTCTCATCTGGTTGTCAACAATCTCTATGTTTACAGTCATTTTAAAAATACATATATATTTTCCAAATGTCCGTTTCAGTTCAGACTTTGATTACAGTTGTCATTACGGGAAAATAAGATAATCACTAGATACACTGTATTTGGTCAAGAGAACTGTTTTTCTTCAAACATTTCCCATGCCATCAGTAAGGGGATGCCCAGTTTCAGCACTACAGATTACCAGATGAAGACTGTGGTGGTGGGAGGAGTGTATTAATGTTTCATAATAGGGTTCTATTTCAACTTCATCAGGCTGAAACTGGACTTGAGTTTATCCATTGATAAACATTTTTAATCACTGAAATAAAGTATTAGTTCATTTCCCCCCATCCCTCTTCCTTGTCACAACAACAAAAAACAGAATTAAAAAAAAAACAAATCATACATTTTCAAGGAGAAGTGGGAAAAAATGTTTTCCCCTCCTTTTTGTTTTTGGGCATAAGCATTTTTGTATGATTCAGTCCCAAATGCCTTACATTACAAAATAAACATTTGCCCACAGTCCTTAAAACAGTTTGTCCTCTAATATTTTCTTAATGTCCATGGGCCAGATTTGGTGTTGCTCCATGTTTCTTCTTACTGCACAACCGGAGAAGGTATTTAAGCCATTTTTCAAGCACCAATACTCCAACCTTGGCTGGAGGTCTGCCTGCCTCTGGCACAACTTATACCAGCCTTAGGTTTGCTTTAAATTGTGTAAGATCGTAACAGCCCCCAAAGGCTGTTGGCTTGAAGCAGCCTGGGAAACCCCTTTACAACTGAGGAATTCCTTGGGGGCTTTTTCTGTCCTTTTACAGTAACTTTACATGGCTTGCAGAGTAGAGTGAGGCTAGACTACAGTGAAGACTCTGGCCCCAGGTATTTAGATTAAAAAAAGCTACCAAGCATAAATGCCAGCTAGTTTTCTTAACTTTCTCAAAAAATATATCTTAGTGGCATATTGAAACTTTTAAACTGCATACAACACAAACCTTTATATCTATTGCATTTACTTCAAGTTTGAGTTATCAGCGTCAGAAGAAAAAACACGTTACTGCATAATAAAACCTGTTATCCAAAGTATTTAATATTCATAATGTTTTTAATAAGTAGCAAAGTCTCATTAAAGTGAATGCTATGCTTGCACCATTGATTTCTATGAACCTTTGCTTAGCAAGAACAATGCATAGTAATACTGCATACAAAGATACTGAATAGTATGTGGTTGCTGTTGCATTTAGTGTGATAAAAGCATTGTTCTGGGCAGCAGTGTCACTGCACACAATTTTGACTATACAATATCCCATTACAATGAAGAGCATATTTAACCATTTCTATATACAAGGCTTTGTGTCAGATAAAGTTGGAATATTGCACAGTTCTGCATATTAGGTTGTATTATGAATTCTGGTGCACCACATGTGATAAGAAGATTGTTGCAGGATTTCATTGAAATACTAGCAAAGTCTTATAGCAAATTCTAAGATTTCTTGAAGTCTCATTTAACATAAATAGCATGCTATGTTTGCAATAACCCCTTGTATTACAAAAATACCATTTCAAACCTGGGTGGCTAATGTTCATATTTAGGCAACTAAATCGAAGGCTTGATATTAAAAGGTGATGACCATCTTCTGCTTCTATTGATATCAATTGGAGCTGTAGATATTTAGCACCTTTGAAAAAAGGGGGCCAATTTTATTTAAGTACAAGGGTGCAGTTATCAAACTTCAGGCACCCAGGTTTGAAAATTCTGGTGTTACGAGACAGTATTATCACCATAGTGTAATATTGCTAATATTTGCAATACATCTTTGCGCTGCTCATGCATCACACAAATATTTTAAAACAATTTTTACAGGTATCAATGGAAAGCATGAACTTCTGCACTGTATGCAAACTGCCTGAAATGATTAACATAACATTTAATTTGCACCAATCAGCCTAAGGTGAAGGTGCACAAAATTAACTTGATAAGTTAATTTTTTGTTTTACAGTACACCATTTTACAAACTGCATTAAAATATTATCCACCAAAATGTTTGAAGTAAATGAGCATCAAAACCCCATGAATTAAGATTATCAATCTGTTTTTTTACCTCAACTAACTGTTACAGTAACCCATGTAATAATGTACTTGAGAGGGCTCAGATAGTTGCTTATTGTACAGTATCAAATAGTAAAGACAAAAGTCTGTGTAACAAACTGGGAATCTACTTTCTGGGTTCTACAGAGAACTACTTTCTGGGTTCTACAGAGCTCTACGTGATGTCAAGTCTTATTAAAATTTTAACTCATGATATAATAGGTGGAAACGTGTTAATGATGTTCCTAGATGTTACCAGTTTAAGAAGTGACATGAACACAAGTCAAAAACAAGCAAATAACTGGTATCAATACAAGTTAGAAAATATTTATATATATATTTGTTAAAGATAATCCAAACCCACAGTTTTAGGGAGACACTCAGGAAGTAATAACGAAATTCATATTATATAGTGTATAAGGGCCTAAACCGGAAACCATTTATCAGGCAAAGTGTTTTCTACTATGAAAGTTGAAAATGGGACTATTTATGATACTTAGGACTTTTTTGCCCATAATGTTTACAGAATTGACAATCATGTCTGAAATGTAATATGGCAATAACCCTCCCACACCTCCCAAAAACAAAACAAATCTATCAACCAACCAAAGGGAAAGGAAAACCAGCTCTGGTGAGAAAATTCCTGATATTCAGTGTTCTGTTCTGGGAACCTCAAGATCAGAAAGATTAAGACAAACTGGAAGGAGTTCAGGCAAGAGCAATAGAAGAAATTGGAGCTGGAATGAACGTCTCATAAGGAAATATCAAACAGGCTAATCGTGCAGCATATAGCTTAACAAGTGATGTCTTAGAGGTACAGGATAACCATCTAAAATAAATATTTGAGGGGCGTAAGCACTAAGGATGAAGAGCAACTAGTGCAGTACAAGGGAGTATCACTAAGTGTAATGGGTATAAAACAGAGAAATTTAGGCAGAATATTTTAACGAGTGGAGGGAACTTCCTTGCAGTGTGAGCTAACTGATACTGAAAACCATGTTGAATTTAGGTTTCATTACAAACTTGAGACTCATTTGAAAAAGATTTACTAAGGCTTATGAACTTCAAGCAAGCTTAGGCCCAGCCTCTGATAACACTCGACCAATTTCAAGTTTTGAGAAAATGTAAGTTTCACAAGATTTACTGAATTTCATTTTCTTTTAAAGTTAGTGTGAAGTTCCTGATATAAACTCTGCAAATAAAAAATGGAAGTATCTGCATGAACTCTCATGGTCTAATGGTGTGAAGATGCAGAGTTACATGTAGTGTTTTGGCCTACTCTTTCATTGTGGTGCCTGCAGGAGTGCTAAAATGCTATGTGGCCATTTGAATGCCAACAGTGCCCAAAGCATCACAAAAAAGTGGCTTGGGTTCTTTCTAGGCCTAACAAAGGAAAGTTCACAGCTGGAACAGCCAATACCATTAGCAATTATTATGACTATAGCATTGGTCCAGCTCTTTTTGTTCCTTGGGTTAAGGACCACGACTGAAGAGTCACCTTGAGAGCAAGGAGATGCTGAAGCACACCTGGCTTAGTCTCTGATATCAGGACATGTGCCTGACTGTATCAGCGTAGCACCAACCTCTTGCGAGTGCCCCCTCTGGTCAGGTGTGTCTGCCGTCTTCAAACATGTCCCAGCCCTGGTATTGAACTGTACCCCTAGGACTTCTTCCCTGGAGGCAATAGTTTTGCCCTCTTGGTCTGTTCTGGCCAAGACTTCCAGGTGGGCCTCTTAACAGTTCAGATCCCCTTTGAGGGTTTATCCCTGTCCGATTGTAGGCCACTGGGGGGACGGGACCTGGGCCCATCCACTACTCTGCATCCCAGGTCAGGGACCCTAAGAACAGCAGCTGTGTCCCTTTAATGAAACTGCTTTCTGTTCCTAGGGCCACATCTGTGCAGCCCCAGCACCTTCACCAATGTTTCACCTTTACCTCAGGGCTCTTCTGTGTTTAAGCCCAGCACCCAGCCCGGAGCTCTTTCTTGCTCCTCCAGTCCCTGCCAGCACTGATCTGTCCATGGTACTGCAGTTCCCTTTGGCTAGCCAGGGACACCATCTATACTCCTCTGGCCCCCGCAAGGAACTGCCTGGTCTGCACTGCAGTTCCTTTTTATATAACCCTCCTGGGCCTTAGCTATCTGCTCCCAGCAGGCACTCTAGGCTGCTTGGAGGACTTAGCTTCACTGCTCCTTTCCTGTGATTGGCGTGGCGGGGGCCTCTGGGCCTAGTCCACTCCATCACACTGCCCTTTTCCCTAATCTACAGCCTTCTAATCCATTGTTTAGCTTTACATAGGATGAAGTGTTTAAACCACCCACATCCTATCAGGCCTTGGTGTGTTATGGTGGGAGGAAAGTAAGAGCGAAAGGACCACTAAGCGTGGTTTCAGATCCAATCCCAGAGTAACAAGATGAAAGCACCCATCCATCTGCCTCCCTAATTCAGTCTATGAACACCTAATTAATGATAAGATGTAGCTAAAGCTTTCAAATTAGTATGTAACTTTAATAAGAGATACTGAGATACTACAGTGAAGGGTACCACTCTAAATAGCTAGCTAGGAAAATTGTAAGTAATTGTGTACTAAGGAGGATTTTGTTGCACCATATCTATTAACAGAGCTGGTTGGACATTTCTGAGTAAGATGGAAACAGATGATTTTCAAAGTTTTGTCCCCTTCATTTTCCCAGCCAGCTCTAGCAACACAATAGGTAATATTACCTGGTGGTAGTCTCATGTGGCACGGACTTTCTAAGGCACTTTTGTCTTGGCCCCAGAATCCAAGTACAGGACTGGGATCCAAAGTCAAAGGAGCAAGGTGGACAAACAGTGTTATTGTGACAGCAGTACCTTAGCCCTCCATCAGTGTGAGATGCTGAATCCAGCAACCTATTCTTTCAGAGAGTGATAATTAGGACTATTGGTAATGCTGAAAACCTTCAATGTTTAGCAATATACAGTCAAAAAACTTGGTGTTGGGGATAGTGTCAGGTATGCAGGCCATATATTATTGTAACATCTTAATAAAGCCTTTGCATTACCACATTCAAGTGATGTTTTCTTTAGTGCCCACTGAACAGTGGCATCATCATCATCATTATTTGATGTCTGATGGTATATTAGTCACAAAGACATAGGTTTCCATAGAAAGAAAAAGTATGAATAACTTTAAATATATTTAGAAAACTTGTATGTTTACTAGTTATAAATGAACTTTGAGCGGAGGAGGAATGCTTTACATTTGCAAAGGGAACATTAAAATATATCTTGAAAACAAATATTCTATTACAGTATGTCAAATATGTAATTGATTCTTGCAATATCTGTGCCTCCACGATCTGGTAACAATGACAAGTAGTCACATAATATCGAGATGGGAAATGTGACGCAAAATACAGAGCTTTTTTTTTATCAGGACATCAAAGGTAATACTTTAAGCAGATTGACACCAACATAGAAGAAAATAAAAGATGAGAGATTCATGTAAATAAAGAAAGAGTACTGCATAGAGGAAGAAAACAAGGAGATATGATGAGACAGAAAAGAGAAAGACCCTCTCATACTATGGAGAAATGAAAGAGGGAGAGCAGGAGAATGATTCAGTTTAACTTCTTGATTGTCTCAGAATGGATATTATACTCAAACACCAGGGCATGGCCTCTATACTGTAACTCTATTCGCATATATCATTTGTTATAACGGTGCACTGATAAAAGCAAAATACTTTATATAGAGTGAGTGGAAATTCTATTCTACCCCATTGGTGGTATCTTGGTTTCTCCTGTTCTTGCCTGTGGCACACAACAATTTAGTTTCCTGAGGACTAAAAAGTTTTGGTCTAATTAAAGTTGTTGAGCTTAATCTAAGGGTATGTATATAAAATTTAATGGCCTATGATATACAGGAGGTCAGTCTAAGTAAATGAATGGCCTCTCTGGCCTTAAGCTTTATGAAATCTATTCTAATTCAGGTTCTTCTACTACGTCCATCACTGTGGTATTCAAGTTCCCTCCAGAGTAAAAAAAAAACAAAACCACCATACAAGATGACGCCCTCACAACTGAAGCCAAGTTATCCCTCCATTCTCCTTCAATTATAGAAGTTACATATTTTAGATCTATATATAAATGTTAATTAATAAGGAGCATTAATTTCAAGTCACAAAATAATGGCAAGAACATGGAGATTCAGTGCATGTAGAGCTATTATACAGTTTAATACCTGTGGACATTGAATGCCAGTGGAAATAACACAGAGTTTTTCCAAAGATCCAGAGGCAAGTAAAGTGTCATTTGTGGGTTGAGGGATGTGGCTAAAAAAGCTGCAATACTCACTTCATTACAAAGCTTGTACTCCATATGTGAGATTGTATTTTTTGTTAGTTTTTAACATTGAATTGACATGCTATTACAGTGGCTTTCAAAGTCCATCCTATCATAAACTTGTTATACAGATAGAGCTTAAAAGAAATGAAAATAGTAATTGGGCAAAATGTATAAGAATTGTTACTTCAAACGTTATTTACATTACATTTAGAAATGTAGCAACATCCCTGAAACGTTACTACTGCTTAAGTCAAATAAGCTTTCTGTGTGTGTGTGTTTTTTTAAATTAATTCTCACAGCTTGTGATGGAGTGTTTTTTTGTTGTTGTTAATGAGAGCATTTTCATTAATTATATATAAAGCCTCTATCTGAGATGTATGTAGTTGTAGTTACTGCAGTGCCAAAGACTGCAGAATCCCTTTGTGTTGTGTGGGTGCTTCATGATTTTGAATATTGCGAAGGTTTTTCCATTGCCTCATATGTCTCCTGATCTGGATGGTGTGGGTGCTTCAGTATTTACTTTTTTGTTTCTTTGTAGGCAGCAGGAGTCCAGAATTAGTCCATGAAAGTATCAAGGCTGCCAGGGTTTCACGTTTCTGAAGAGAGTTGTTTTTCTGGGGGCTAGAGGGAGGGATCTTGAATATTTATTACCTTGGGGAAGTATTGTTTATTTATGAAATTTCAAGACTCCTCCCTTCCACACTGACATTTTACCATCTCTGGTTGGGAGAAGATAGAACGTTTTATTATTAACACTTCTGTCATGCCACTGTATTGGTCATGGGAAAGCAAAAAACAGCAGAAATGCTGGGTTTATGCTGCATGGGTGCAGGAAGCAGAGGGCCACCCAGAAGGACACTGCATGCCCCCTGTATCATGCAAGGGCCCCAAAAAGCTAGCACTGGATAGGGACACAGAAGACAGAAGAGTAGTGTAGTGTGGCTTGAGACTATAAGCCACAGTGAACAGACACACGCAGGACTTTAGTAGCAAACTAAAAAAAATACCTCCTATCCAATAGGCCCTTTCTCTGTTAAGAGCCTCCTGCATAATCTCTTGATCCTCTCTGGGAACTCAAGGACCAAGAACTCTGAGTTCTAACTCGGCTCCACAAATAGTCTGCTCATTTCTCCCACACATATCCAGAAGTAGCAGTTATGTACCAAGTGTGTATGAGCTACTATAGCTTGAGGCTGAGTATTCCTTTGCTTACATTGAGCACAAGGCCACAGTATTCAAGCTGTGCTCTCTGTACCTGGAAAACACAATTGTGTCTATCCTAATTGCAGCTTCCTTTACCAATGAAGAGACAAGCAGAAGACACATGAAGTCCAGTAGGGGGCCTTCTCCTGCAGTCTTAATTTTATGTGGAAAGTACTTGGATCTACAGTGAAACAAAACTATAGAAAACCGTGAGATAGACAGATAAATAGATTCATATGGGGCAAAGTGCTGCATATTAACAACTAAAAGATTTAGCTGTGTTAAATGGAAGAAAATGGAATATTACTATTATTTTTATTATTAATAAGAGATAAAATGAGTCTCCCGAAAGGAAACAGGAGAACTTCAAATTTGTGTAATCTGTCTGTTTTTATTGAAGATTACATGGAGCTTATGTTTTGTAGTTCTGTTTATGTGGGATGATAGCTGTTGCTGCACATCATAAAATTATGGTGGTGGTTTAATGTGGTGTTTTTTGTTTTTTTTTAGTTACTGCCTCTTCTCATTAGTTTAGAACATTATCTTTTTTCAGTGGAGTGTAATGGCATTGATTTCTTTTCATCTGACCAATTTCAAATTTACATTTATAAGGGAATATTTCTATAGTGTGTGCAGTAGAAACAAATTGGATAAGGATAATCTTGTGTGTGAATCAAAACGTGTACAATTGAGAAAATATTCTACAATTGATCATTTGTTTTAGCTAGTTTTTGCACTAATTAAATGAACATTAAAAGGTATGATTTCCAATTAAAATCTTTTTTTCGAAGAAGTGTACTTACACTGTTATCCAATCATGTAAACTTGAAAGAATTGTCTATAATTTCTTACTTGGAGATATAAAGGTTCCTTTTTTTTTTTTAAAAGAACACATTTTACATATTGATTGAACTAAACACAAACTATATTACCAATTAATGTAGTGTATTAGGTAACATAGGGCATATGCACAGAGCAGCAAAAAGGTGTAAAAGACATTCACACCTTGTCATGCATCTGACAAAGTGGGTATTCACCCAGGAAAGCTCATGCTCCAATACGTCTGTTAGTCTATAAGGTGCCACAGGACTCTCTGTCGCTTTTACAGATACAGACTAACATGACTATCCCTCTGAAGCTTCACACCTCTTAATTAGTGCCATTAAAAGTGCTCTTTTGGTTTCAGAGGAGGAAGGGTTGTGCCTCACTAATGAACAATACTTACAGGTAAAAGGGAAACTAATGCCCAATTTGCCTAGTCTATTTATTTTTTTTATTTCCCACTCTAGTTACCACCAGAAATGTTAACAATTGGAGTACTAGTGTAGACAAACCACTAACGTGTTAAATCGCTACAACTTTCTCTGGTCATGTCTAGACAACATTGCATTTAAAATACTTTGTTTACACAAGATGATCCACTGTTGCTGTGCAGCTGATCGTGTGGTAGCACCAGTGGGAAATGTGTGTGTGTGGAGCGGGTGGGGGGGGGCAGGAAGCCTTGTGTAGGCAAAAACTTCCTGTGTTCCCTGATCAGTCTCACAGTTCAGCATTTTATAACCCACCAAAGAGATTTGGCAAGAGTCAAGAGAGACCCAAAATGCTCTGAATCCTTTCTCTAGGGTTACTTGTGGCACCTTAGAGACTAACCAATTTATTTGAGCATAAGCTTTCGTGAGCTACAGCTCACTTCATCGGATGCATACTGTGGAAACTGCAGAAGACATTATATACACAGAGACCATGAAACAATACCTCCTCCCACCCCACTCTCCTGCTGGTAATAGCTTATCTAAAGTGATCACTCTCCTTACAATGTGTATGATAATCAAGTTATGCCATTTCCAGCACAAATCCAGGTTTTCTCACCCTCCGCCCCCCCCACCCACAAACTCACTCTCCTGCTCACCCTCCTATTATCAGCAGGAGAGTGAGTTTGTGTGTGGGGGGGCGGAGGGTGAGAAAACCTGGATTTGTGCTGGAAATGGCCCAACTTGATTATCATACACATTGTAATGAGAGTGATCACTTTAGATAAGCTATTACCAGCAGGAGAGTGGGGTGGGAGGAGGTATTGTTTCATGGTCTCTGTGTATATAATGTCTTCTGCAGTTTCCACAGTATGCATCCGATGAAGTGAGCTGTAGCTCACGAAAGCTTATGCTCAAATAAATTGGTTAGTCTCTAAGGTGCCTGTCAAGGTTCCTCCCCCACTCTGAACTCTAGGGTACAGATGTGGGGACCTGCATGAAAAACCTCCTAAGCTTATCTTTACCAGCTTAGGTCAAAACTTCCCCAAGGTACAAAATATTACACCCGTTATCCTTGGAATGGCCGCTACCACCACCAAACTAATACTGGTTACTGGGGAAGAGCTGTTTGGACGCGTCCTTCCCCCCAAAATACTTCCCAAAACCTTGCACCCCACTTCCTGGACAAGGTTTGGTAAAAAGCCTCACCAATTTGCCTAGGTGACTACAGACCCAGACCCTTGGATCTTAAGGGCAATGAACAATCCTCCCAACACTTGCACCCCCCCTTTCCTGGGAAATGTTGGATAAAAAGCCTCACCAATTTGCATAGGTGACCACAGACCCAAACCCTTGGATCTGAGAACAATGAAAAAGCATTCAGTTTTTACAAGAAGACTTTTAATAAAAAATAGAAGTAAATAGAAATAAAGAAATCCCCCCTGTAAAATCAGGATGGTAGATATCTTACAGGGTAATTAGATTCAAAAACATAGAGAACCCCTCTAGGCAAAACCTTAAGTTACAAAAAAGATGCACAGACAGAAATAGTTATTCTATTCAGCACAATTCTTTTCTCAGCCATTTAAAGAAATCATAATCTAACACATACCTAGCTAGATTACTTACTAAAAGTTCTAAGACTCCATTCCTGGTCTATCCCTGGCAGAAACCAGCATACCGACAGACACAGACCCTTTGTTTCTCTCCCTCCTCCCAGCTTTTGAAAGTATCTTGTCTCCTCATTGGTCATTTTGGTCAGGTGCCAGCGAGGTTACCTTTAGCTTCTTAACCCTTTACAGGTGAGAGGAGCTTTCCCCTGGCCAGGAGGGATTTCAAAGGGGTTTACCCTTCCCTTTATACTTATGACACGCCCCCCAAATCTCAGCTAGGGTGAAACACTGGCTGGGATTTCTTCCTGGAGCTCTAGGAAAAACAGAGTTAATCAGACACATGCATCTCTAAATATACTACCAAGTACATAAAGACTAACAATATTTTCCACATCTCAAGGACGATTTTAACCAGTTGATTCTGGGAAACTTTCACGGGAGAGTGCATCAGCCACTTTGTTAGAAGCTCCTGAGATGTGTTGGATGTCGAAATCAAAATCTTGGAGAGCTAAACTCCACCGAAGAAGTTTTTTGTTAGTTTCCTTGACGGTGTGAAGCCACTTCAGTGCAGCATGGTCGGTTTGCAGGTGGAAACGCCGTCCCCAAACATATGGGCGTAGCTTTTCCAGAGCGTAGACAATGGCGTAACATTCTTTTTCAGTGACTGACCAGTTGCTTTCCCTCTCAGACAGTTTTTTGCTGAGAAACACTACAGGGTGGAATTCTTGATCAGGTCCTTTCTGCATTAAAACTGCTCCCACACCACGTTCGGACGCATCCGTGGTTACTAGGAACGGTTTGTCAAAGTCTGGGGCCCTTAGTACAGGGTCAGACATGAGTGTCGCTTTAAGCTTGTTAAAGGCCTTCTGACACTTTTCGGTCCACTGAACAGCATTTGGCTGTTTCTTTTTGGTTAGGTCTGTTAGTGGGGCAGCGATTTGGCTGTAGTGCGGTACAAATCGTCTGTAATAACCGGCCAAGCCTAAGAAGGATTGAACCTGTTTCTTTGACTTTGGGACAGGCCACTTTTGGATAGCATCCACTTTGGCCTGTAGGGGGCTGATAGTTCCTTGACCCACCTGGTGTCCAAGGTAAGTCACTCTGTTTAGGCCTATTTGACACTTCTTAGCCTTAACAGTTAGTCCTGCCTCCCTTATGCGCTCAAGGACTTTTTGTGGATGTTCCAGGTGGTCTGCCCAGGAATCCGAAAATATGGCCACGTCGTCAAGGTAGGCGACTGCATATTCTCCTAATCCCGCTAGGAGACCATCTACAAGTCTTTGGAAAGTGGCGGGTGCATTTCGCAGCCCAAAAGGGAGTACATTAAATTCATACAGCCCGAGATGTGTGATGAAGGCTGACCTTTCCTTGGCAGATTCATCTAGCGGTACCTGCCAGTACCCCTTGGTTAAGTCCAAGGTTGAGATGAACTGGGCCCGTCCCAGTTTCTCTAATAGTTCATCTGTGCGTGGCATTGGATAGTTGTCTGGGCGAGTTACAGCATTTAGCTTACGGTAGTCCACGCAAAAACGTATTTCCCCATCTGGTTTGGGAACTAGAACCACTGGAGATGCCCATGCACTTTCAGAGGGGCGGATTACACCCATCTGTAACATATCCTGGATCTCCCGTTCTATAGCAGTTTTAGCTTGAGGAGACACCCGGTAAGGTTGGACCCTAATTGGGTGAGCATTACCTGTGTCAATGGAGTGGTATGCCCGTTCAGTCAGTCCTGGGGTGGCTGAGAACGTTGGCGCGTAGCTAGTGCACAGCTCCTGGATCTGCTGTCGCTGCATACGCCCAAGGGTCATGGAGAGGTTCACCTCTTCCACACCACCAGCACATTTCCCTTCGTAGTAAACACCTTCAGGCCACTCAGCGTCGTCTCCTCCCTGGGCTGTAAACTGACAAACCTTTAATTCTCTGGAATAAAAGGGCTTTAGAGAATTAATATGGTACACCTTAGGCTTCCGGTTGGAGGTGGGGAATGCTATGAGATAATTAACAGCTCCCAGGCGCTCCTGGACCATGAATGGCCCTTCCCACGATGCTTCCATTTTATGGGCCTGGAGCGCCTTTAAGACCATGACCTGGTCTCCTACTTTGAAGGAACGCTCTCTGGCATGTTTATCATACCAGGCTTTTTGCTCTTTTTGAGCATCCTGTAAGTTTTCTCTAGCAAGGGCTAAAGAGGTTCGGAGGGTGTTTTGTAGGTTGGTTACGAAGTCCAGAATGTTAGTTCCTGGAGAAGGTGTAAATCCCTCCCATTGCTGCTTCACCAACTGCAATGGCCCCTTAACCTCACGGCCATATACAAGTTCAAATGGGGAAAACCCTAAACTGGGATGTGGTACAGCTCTGTAGGCAAAGAGCAACTGCTGCAACACTAGGTCCCAATCATTGGAGTGCTCATTTACGAATTTACGTATCATGGCCCCCAAAGTTCCATTAAACTTCTCCACCATGCCATTTGTTTGATGATGGTAAGGAGTGGCAACCAAGTGATTTACCCCATGAGCTTCCCAAAGGTTTTTCATAGTTCCTGCCAGGAAATTAGTCCCTGCATCGGTGAGGATGTCGGAGGGCCAACCTACCCTGGCAAAAATGTCTGCTAGTGCCTGGCACACACTTTTAGCCCTGGTGTTGCTTAGAGCTACTGCTTCCGGCCATCGGGTGGCAAAATCCATGAAAGTCAGTATGTACTGCTTTCCTCTGGGTGTCTTTTTCGGAAAAGGACCCAGAATATCCACAGCTACTCGCTGAAATGGAACTTCAATGATGGGGAGTGGCTGGAGAGGGGCTTTGACCTGGTCTTGGGGTTTTCCCACTCTTTGGCACACCTCACAAGACTGGACATAGGTAGAAACATCCTTGCCCATTCCGTCCCAGTGGAATGACCCCCCCAAACGGTCTTTGGTCCTGTTCACCCCAGCATGGCCACTAGGGTGATCATGGGCTAAGCTCAAGAGCTTGGCCCGGTATTTAGTTGGAACTACCAACTGTCTCTGAGGATGCCAGTCTTCCTAGTGTCCACCAGAAAGAGTTTCCTTGTATAAAAGTCCTCTTTCTACAACAAACCTGGATCGATTAGAAGAGCTGAGAGGCGGTGGGTTGCTCCGTGCCGCCGTCCAAGCTCTCTGGAGGCTTTCATCTGCTTCCTGTTCGGTCTGGAACTGTTCCCTTGATGCTGGGGACATCAGTTCCTCATGGGATTGTGGACCTAGGCTTGGTCCCTCTGGAAGCGATATAGGGGATGGAGCTGTTTCTGTTGACTGTGAACCGCTCTCCGCTGGTGCACTATGTTGGGATTCAGGCTCCGGCTGAGCCTCTTGTGTAGGGTTATCGGCTGCTGCCAGTTCAGGTTCGGTGGGGCCCTCTGGTGTTGAGGTTGCAAGTACTGGATTCAGTGCTGACACGGGGTCTGGTGTTGGTTGTTCGGCTGGTTCCGGTTCTAGGACTGGTTCCGTCTGGGTCTCTGGGACTGGATCCACTACTGCTGTTGCAGACATTGGCCTGGGGTCCAGGTCCATCACCTCTGACTGGGTCCTGATAGAAGTTTCCGGAACAGAGCTAGGCCTCACGGCTTGTTTAGCCTGGCTGCGGGTGACCATTCCCACCCTCTTGGCCTGCTTCACATGATTGGCCAAGTCTTCCCCCAACAGCATGGGGATGGGATAATCATCATAGACTGCAAAAGTCCACATTCCTGACCAGCCCTTGTACTGGACAGGCAACTTGGCTGTAGGCAAATTGAAAGAGTTGGACTTGAAGGGTTGAATCGTCACTTGGATCTCTGGGTTGATTAAATTGGGGTCCACTAAGGAAGCATGGATAGCTGACACTTGTGCTCCGGTGTCCCTCCACGCGGTGACCTTCTTCCCGCCCACACTCACAGTTTCCCTCCGCTCCAAGGGTATCTGGGAGGTATCTGGGCCTGTGGACCTCTGGTGTGATTCCGGTGCAATGAACTGTAATCTGTTGGGGTTCTTGGGGCAGTTGGCCTTCACATGCCCCAGCTCGTTACACTTAAAACATCGTCCAGCTGACGGGTCACTGGGGCGAGGAGGGTTGCTGGAGAACGGGGTGGTGGGACGATAAGGGGTCTGGAGGGTTCTTTGGGAGGTAGGTGGGGCTTTGGGCGGCCCCCGGTAATAGGGTGTGGTCTGGGGTGGTCCCTTCTGGTCTCCGCTCCAACTGCGACCAGTTTTCTTCTTCTCTGCCACCTCCACCCATCTGGCTCCAATCTCTCCTGCCTCAATTACAGTTTTGGGTTTCCCATCTAGGATGTATCTTTCTATTTCCTCAGGAACACCCTCTAAGAATTGTTCCATTTGCATTAGGAAGGGCAAATTTACTGGAGATTCAACACTTGCTCCTGATATCCAGGCATCCCAATGTTTCACAATGTGGTAGGCATGTCGGGTAAATGACATGTCTGGTTTCCACCTTAGGGCTCTGAACCTCCGACGAGACTGCTCGGGTGTTATCCCCATTCTGACTCTCGCCTTGGATTTAAACAGTTCATACTTGTTCATGTGTTCTTTCAGCTGCCACCTCAGCTAAGGGTCCACTGAGCTGCGGCCTCAGCTCTACCATGTATTGGTCAGTAGAGATGTTGTACCCAAGGCAGGCCCTTTCGAAGTTCTCTAAGAAGGCCTCAGTATCATCACCTGCCTTGTAGGTGGGGAACTTTCTGGGATGGGAAGTGGTACCTGGAGAAGGATTGCTAGGGTTTGTTGGTATATTCTGCTGGGCCTTTATCTTCTCCACCTCCTCCACATGCTTCCTCTCTTTTTCCTTCTCCTCCAGTTCTTTGGCCCTTGCTTCCATTTCTTTGTCCCTTGCTTCCATTTTCAGCCGCATGAGTTCTATCTGTCTTTCATGTTCCCTTTGTTTTTCCGCAGCCTGAAATCTGGCTAATTCCAGCTTTTGTCGAGTCGTGGATTTTGTCATTCTAACCTCTCTGTTTTTAACTAACTTTACACCCAAGGTTTAGAAATAAACAAACAAAACTTGGCTGTAAAATTTTGCTGTGCTGGAATAGAATACCTATTCTCTGATAGTGATTGTCAGCCTACAGAAAAAGACAATTCCCTTGTCTCTGCTCTGGGCCCAAATCAAAGCAAAAAACCTCCAACTACTTGGAAACCTGCTTACCAGCAGCCCAAAGGAAAAAAAAAATTCCTTTTCAAACCTGTGCTCCTTGTAAAACAAAAAAAATCAAAATCCTAAAAAAAAAACCCTGCCACTTTTGTCTCCAGGCAAATGGGTAGAACACACACCCCCTATTTACTTTTAGGAAGAAAAGAAAAAAAAAAACTCTGGGTTGGAAGACTGTGAATTTCCCTGCAGGAGTTAAGTACCCTGCCTCCAGGCAAAGAAAACCTGCAATTCACAAAGATAATCCCCTTTTGTCTCTGCTTGGCCACAAAGCAGAGAGAAACTAAGCTGCTTTCAGTTTCAAAGCTGCTTTCTGGACTTCCTAAAAATTCCTTTTTAAAATCTGTATTTCTAGTTCAAAAAATCTCAACTGGATCTCAAAATGATTTCAGGTTAATCCCACCACTATGCCACCATGTCAAGGTTCCTCCCCCACTCTGAACTCTAGGGTACAGATGTGGGGACCTGCATGAAAAACCTCCTAAGCTTATCTTTACCAGCTTAGGTCAAAACTTCCCCAAGGTACAAAATATTACACCCGTTATCCTTGGAATGGCCGCTACCACCACCAAACTAATACTGGTTACTGGGGAAGAGCTGTTTGGACGCGTCCTTCCCCCCAAAATACTTCCCAAAACCTTGCACCCCACTTCCTGGACAAGGTTTGGTAAAAAGCCTCACCAATTTGCCTAGGTGACTACAGACCCAGACCCTTGGATCTTAAGGGCAATGAACAATCCTCCCAACACTTGCACCCCCCCTTTCCTGGGAAATGTTGGATAAAAAGCCTCACCAATTTGCATAGGTGACCACAGACCCAAACCCTTGGATCTGAGAACAATGAAAAAGCATTCAGTTTTTACAAGAAGACTTTTAATAAAAAATAGAAGTAAATAGAAATAAAGAAATCCCCCCTGTAAAATCAGGATGGTAGATATCTTACAGGGTAATTAGATTCAAAAACATAGAGAACCCCTCTAGGCAAAACCTTAAGTTACAAAAAAGATGCACAGACAGAAATAGTTATTCTATTCAGCACAATTCTTTTCTCAGCCATTTAAAGAAATCATAATCTAACACATACCTAGCTAGATTACTTACTAAAAGTTCTAAGACTCCATTCCTGGTCTATCCCTGGCAGAAACCAGCATACCGACAGACACAGACCCTTTGTTTCTCTCCCTCCTCCCAGCTTTTGAAAGTATCTTGTCTCCTCATTGGTCATTTTGGTCAGGTGCCAGCGAGGTTACCTTTAGCTTCTTAACCCTTTACAGGTGAGAGGAGCTTTCCCCTGGCCAGGAGGGATTTCAAAGGGGTTTACCCTTCCCTTTATACTTATGACAGTGCCACAAGTACTCCTTTTCTTTTTGCGTATACAGACTAACACGGCTGTTACTCTGAAACTTCTCTAGGGTTGTTACCTGGAGGACATTGCTGGACAATTACTTTGTCTCCAGAGCTCCCCCTTGTGAAATAACACAAAATGTCCTTTACATCTGCTTATAGCACTGGTAGAAATTGTGGCAGTTTAAGAATTCAGATTCCAGAACTATGCAGGTGACTTTTAACGGAAATGGGCTTGAGAGTGTGCCATGACATCATCAGTGTGTACAAATTTAAAAATAAGGTATCATTTTAAACACAGTACTGAAGGCAAATATTAACAGCATAAGTTTGAAATTCTATGTCTAACAGCATTAACATGGAATTTAATCTAGAAAATTTAAGGAAATTCAAGGATAAGCCCTCTGATTCTTTAACTCATCTGCTGAGATATTGGACGGGGTATCACACGTATGTATGGTATTTCTATGGTGCCACTCACTGCGATATCTAAGAGGCTATTATGGAACTTTCTTATATATGTGCTGCAAATCTGTATTTTTCCACTGGTGCACAAACACGAACTTCTGTTGTAATTCGGTGTGGAAAGTATATCACATATTTGGATGCCCAGTGCCATTTTATTGTGGTAAGCTTAAACACTGTGCTACCAGATACCACTATAATAAACACATGTTTATGCTAGGTTGTGCTCTCGGCACTCTCAGGAGTGTCAGCGGGTATATGAAGAAGGGCTATGCTGCAGATGGACTTGGCCAAAATTCCTTCTGGGGTCTCTTGGGTAGTGAATGTTAGAATTGCCGCTGCACCATCCTTGGACAGAGTGCTGCTTGCTCCCCCCACTCTGTGTCTCTGTGCTGGGCCAGCTTTGTTGATTGGATGGGCTGAGGGGAGAGGGAAAAAAAAGCCATACCTTCCCCCTGTGCCCTTTCAGCAGGTCCATGGAATGGTAGAAGAGAGGTGGGCCTGAACTCTCCAGACATGTTGTACCTGGTCCTTGAATATGGGTGCAGAAGAGGGAGAAAAAAGTCTTTGCATTCTTCCCTATTGTGCACCCATGTAAGGGCTGGGCAGAGTCTGGCCCTTTAACACAAATTGTATTCTAAATATATGGCTGGGGGAAAAAAGGAAAGGCTTTTTATAATTGATAGTGATCAGATTTATGTTCTTGGAATTTTAAAAATTATTTCCTGAGAAAAAACTCTATTCTTTGGAATATATGTTGAAAAGATTAAAACTAGTTTTAATAATAATTTTTTCCAAGTCTACCCAGATAAGGATTTAAGGAAGCTGTATGCAAACACCAAGTTAGGCCACTATCTGCATGGGCCTTTAACATATAACAGAATAATTCACAGGAACGCATTACACTTCATGGTAGCATTTTATTTAGTAACTGATATCTTGTGGCCTCTGCTGCTTCTCCATTAACAAAATACATCATTGTATTGATCATATAATCTGGGGTCTGGAGAAGCTTCTCTATGTATCCATGAAAAACTTCACTCAACCACCTTGTTTCACCTGCCATGAAACACTTTTACTTTAGACTGTCCATAATTTCGTATTAAATAGCATATACACTAGTAAATCCATACTCTGAAAGTAAGGTCTTTTCATAATGCATCCAAGAAGGTAGAGAGGCACTAAATAGTAAAATGAATTAAACTTTAGGGGCCTAAAGGTCTTAACGGGACAAAAATACTCTGTGTAATGAGTAGACTTGAAACGTAGCCATAGAGGGGGAGCACAACACAGGATATAGGATTCAGCTATATTTCATTTGAGAGGAAGGGTTAAAATCTTTCCTCACATCTACCCATGAAGTACACCAAAGAACTCCTCACTGCATGAGATGTGGAGACATTTCACTTGATGTTGCTCGAATGCAACTTTTAAATTGCTCTTCAGAGGAATCTCTAGGCAGACATGCCAACCTCCTACAGGGAGATCAAAGAGATGTGGAGTCATATTGGCCAGGCCCTTTCATCTGGACTACAAAACAGGTGCCAGTATACCTGTTGCTCCTAAGGGAGCGAGATGTTAAAAGAATTATATATTAACTACCACAACAGCATGCAAAAATGTGAATTAAAGATAGTTAACTGAAGCTAATGTGGGTACATTGTGATTATAAAGATCCACAGAAGAAGCCGAGTAAACACATGACATACTTCAACCAAAGATGTCTTAACTTAAAGTCTATTTCAGATGGCTCCATATTTTTATAAAATAGAGTTTGGTTTGCTCTACAAAACTCATTTAATATTGCATTTATATCTTTAAGAAATTAACTTTCGATAAAAACCTGTGGGTCGAATTCTTTGTCTTTAACCTTGGGTATTCATTTATACCAGTGCAAAGTGGGTGTAAAATGCTATGACTCTGATCGGGTTTACTTCCCCTCACCTCACCCTCCCACAACCACCTATGCACAGACATATGACTACACAACAAAGTACAAGGCAATGGAGAATTGCGCCCTGTGACTGAAGTGAGCACTCCTGGAAATAAAGGAATTAACCCAATGGTTCTCAAACTTTTGTACTGGTGACCCCTTTCACATAGCAAGCTTCTGAGTGCGACCCCCCTTATAAATTAAAAACACTTTTATATATTTAACACCATTATAACGCTGGATGCAAAGTGGGGTTTGGGGTGGAGGCTGACAGCTCACAACCTCCCATATAATAACCTCGTGACCCCCTGAGGGGTCCCGACCCCCAGTTTGAGAATCCTTGAATTAACCAGCACACAGATTTAGTTCAGTTAGATGCTGTTCACATTTCCCCACACATCTCTAACACATAGTGATCCTGACCTGTATCCCTTCCCCATGCTGTTCCAAGAACCAAACCTCTCCAAAGCAGACTGCCAATTGTACCAAACTGCTGCAGTTTTGAAATACGGATGAATTCAGTGAGGGTTATGCGGAGATCATCAAATTAATTTTGCTTGTGATATAAACCTGACCCTCACCCCAAGCCTTCAAATCCATTTTTTAATGCATTTTACTTATTAAAGTTGCTGTGAAAGATTTCATTGTACATCTCTAAAGTTTCCACTTGCTTAACAGATTTCTGATTCTGTTGATTTTATCTGGTTCTGCTGATTTTACCTGGTTCCATTTTATCTATCTGGAATCTCTCAAACTGATAGAATGTTTTTTAAAAATAGAGGAAACTAAAGTTTGATCAATTTATATATTTTCATGCACAAATGGCGAAAAAAAACCCCAAAACCAAAAACCTTTTTTTAGTTATTTTTACCAAGTTGGCTCCACAATATGTCTGCATGAGCAGCAGTTAGGCTATCTTTAGTGATCCTTTTGCATTTTGCTAAAGGCTCCCTCCTGCTCTCTATAAATCCAATGTGAGTTTTGTCACAAACAGAAGAAGATTCAAGCCCTAAACCAATATTTACGAACACTGTCTCACTCCTGAAACTATTTCATTTAATAGTGTGTAACTGGAAATAATTCCACTGTTTATCTCAGTTTCGGGCAGTAAGGTTGGGTGTATCTGTTTTGTTAATTTTTGCAAGAGGAGGAAGTGAATTATGTTTTATGACTTTATATTTGTTTTACAGAACATGCTAACAGACTAACAAAACATTGTTAAATGAAAATTATAACTTGTTTAATTATGCAAAACCAAAATCTATGTTATTGATATGAAACACACACAATGATTATGGACATTTTTTAGAAGCATAATTTGGAGTATTTTAAGAACATATGTGCGCTGGCTTGGCTGTTGTTACACTGGCAACTGGAGATTCAGCCCATGTTCTAGACTGCTGGAGGCTGCTGCAGCATGTAGGTGACAGCCTTCATTCTCCCTCTAGAGAGAGGTGAATGTGTGTCAATCAAACCATATTTCCTGTCAGAAAACCCATTTAGTAGCAGTCTGAAAGGTCATATCAGTGATATCCTTCCATCCCAACCAAAGCTGTCCTGTAGGGCTTTATAATTTGGGAACAATTTAAGATGAGTATACACAAATATTCCCATTAAGATTTGTCAAAATAGGATGATATAAAAATAAGACTAAGAAACGACTCTATACAAATAGTTTATCTGCATAGTGTAATAGTGCATCCAAGAAAGAAAAAAGCATGCTCTATTTGCTGCATTTTAAAAAGTAAGCTCAAGCCTAAATAAGTTTGTAATGTAGTTTTCCAATACAATAGACGTTTGCATACTTAAAACTTCAGTCATTAAGACTACCAAACTTACAGAATAACTGGTACCAATACAAAAACACAAAAGAAATCAGATGTTGGCAAAAACACTGTTATAATAAAACCACATGCAGTTAATAACTTTGAAAACTAATGCTAACTCCTAGCACAATAGAAAAGTCTTCATAAACACAATAAAGCAGTAATACAATTTACTTTTAGCTCCTTTTCAAAACATTACTCTCGGCCCACAATCACATTCAGATTACAAAATTCTTTTTGTAGTTTTCCTCTGGCTGTGGGAATAAAATAAACCACTTAGATGACAGTAAAGTGTCTGTAAAATATATAACAGCAATAACTCCTGGTGGAAATGTGGCAGATATTTATACAAGAGCTAAAGTATGAAGCATTGTAAAAAAGGCTAACATGAAGGGTGTTTATTTTTAGAGGCCTCTTCCAGATGAAATCATATGGTTGTGAGGAAGTCTTTTGTAAGAACCCTTGTTTCACAGGTTTATTCTTATATTCAATGTGAGGTGTCAAGTGCTAAGTGCTAGGTGAAGACTTTTTAACAGCCCCAAGCCATAAGCGTAAAAGGTGAAAGTTGCTTTAGTTAATTATTTATTTTTTGTGAAAAATGTGGATTAAATTTTTTCTTCTTCTTTCCTAGAGTGGCTCAAGAAATCTTAGTGGAGGCTTTTACCTTGCCCAGCTTCAGCCAGGGTATTTGCCTGGTAATTTACAACATTACATTAAGGAACTTACATATTTTGTTCTAGTCCAAAACTGGGAGAACGAATTATTTCCTGCCTATATGCTTAACCAATCGGGAAAAACAGTTGTGGAAAAGAAGGCTGCAAATGTCTTTCAAGAGTTTAATGGCAATAGCTAGCTGCTCGTAGATAGCATGTGAGGAAGACACAGCACACTTTCACCATTCTGTGGGGAGGGGAGGGTCAGAAAACTTCAGTTGAACACAATAATTTAGCTGGATCAAGATTAATTTAATTCCAGATATCACAGTACAGTGCACTATTTGCTAGCTGGAAAGTATTCACTTAAATTACTTATATATGTTTTTAAAGGAAAATGTTTGTAGAATAAACTAATTGTTAATTCTGTGTTCTGTCTTAATAAAGTAACTGAACTTTGGTAACAAATTGGTTTATTTTCCATTATATAAAGTTGATCAAGTAATAAAATGCTTCAGTAAAAGAGATTACAATATCCGAAAATATCCTTTGGGGAGAGAAAGGTAGGTATGTGTGTGTTTGGGGGAGTGTGTGTGTATGGGCGGGGGGTTAAGTTGAAAGGGAACTAAAGAATGTACTTTTTAACTCCAAACCTTTATGTCTCCAAATCCTTCAAAGATAAAAGGATTAAAGTTTCCAATATGGCAGTGAAAGCTTTGCAATTGTGATACCATGGTTAAAGTTGAGAACAGACTTTCATTGACAACTCCCTATTTTCAGTCATTTATGACTTTCCTTCTGAACTAATAGTTTCAACACTCAGTTTCAAGTTTTGTGCAGTGTTCCTCTCTTTTCTGGTGACAGGAGAAGGAGCATTATTTAAAAACTAATTCAGCCATTTTTAAGTTACTGTATGTGAGTGTGTGGAATAGCACTCTTTCTTAAATTAATTATTTGTTATGCTTGGATAACTTAAAAATGGCTGAAGTTCAAATCTGGCAAGAAAGAGGCCTATTGTCTTTTGCTAAAGTGAGAGATTTAGTTTAGAAATAAAGTTAAAGCCCTCTGAAAATGGCACACTGGCGATGGGGGTGCATTTATTTCCACTAACTATAGAACTAATCACCTGGCCACAGTGGTGTGCATATTGTGAGTATGTGTGTGTGTGATCACTGTCATAGTCACCAGTCCATATGGAGGGATCATAAGGACTCAGACAACAAGAATGGTGATGCCATGCAACCGTTAGCTGCATTTAGTCCCCGTCTCCTTTTTTATGTTTAAGCAGGAAGATGCAAGGGATGGAGGAGCAAAGGTACATTGGAATTCTATAGAAATCAAAATTTTGCTTTGGATATATCAGGGGGAAAAGAGCTCGCAAGAGTGGTTATTTCTTATGCTCCAGTGCAAAACAATTTTTTTAGACTAGTGAGCTACATGAGAGGAATTCCACCTTTTGTAGAAAGAAACTGATATTGCTTACTTTAAAAAGTGAGGATGGAATGATAGATTTGACCTATCATGTGGTTTTCAGTTACACCAATAGCATGTTAAGATAACATGTTGCAATGCCACTCACTCGTATCTGCGTAGACCACCCCTCCATCATGGCAAAGGGGCAGCCAGGCCAAATCTGAATGGCTCTTTGATGCTGTTGGTTGGAACACCTGGACTGGAGAGCCAGGCCCAGACCCACAGTACAGGAGCCACTGCAGCCAGGTGAGCATGGGATGGGTTCAATCTCCAGCTCACTACACATTCTCCATGCCCTGGCCGGTTGCAAAACCTGGCTCCATCACTGCATAGCAATAATAGGACAGAAAAATGAATTCATACTACTGAATCAAATCTCCTATTCCAAGCAATCAAGTTCTATTCCTGTTCATTATGTACTAATGAAACTGATTCACTGATGAAGTATAACGTTCATACTGCCAAAATTGATTTTTTTCCCTCTATCCGTATTTGGAATCCATAGTCAAGTGTATGGTCAGTCAAACTATTCTGATGCTGAAAAGCAGTGGCATTTTAGAGGTTTTATCTAAGAACAGAGCACAGAAAATGCATTAATTTGGCTACATAAAAAGTTACATAAAATTTAAGTTAGGCCAATGTAAATCAAATGCCCTGATGAATAAAGCCCTGGATGTCTACATTATTATGTATGTTATGGGGAATGTATTCTTTAAGCAACATTCTTGCATTACATCTTTTCACTATGTTTAAAGATCTTCCCACATAATTTAACTAACTGTTTAATTCCTTGATGAAACAAGTTAGGATTTTGCTGCACAAAATGCATTGCCAAAGCTAAAGTGTCACTATATTTTGCATGCTGTACTCCAACGGCCTTCTTTCAGAATTAATGGCCTGATTTTCAGTGCTGAGCACCTGCAGCTACTATCTCTTAGAATGCATGCTTTCGGTGCAAAGAACCTTTGAAAAAGAGGCCACATGTAATGTTATGAAATCTTATAGATCTGTAGGGAGAAATACTTGAAGGGTTTTGGCCCATAATGGAATCATGATTCATCATATCACTAAAAGTGTTTTATGAAATGGAATACTTCTTGCTTGCTTTAAACCTAGTGTTCTTGCCACCACTTGTGTCACAGCTCACACTGAACCAAATCCAACACACATCTTCACCAAGCCAAGTAGATCAGCTTTGTGGTCACACAAGGAAAGAAGAAGGAGAAGGAATACCTGGATTATGAAATGGTGGCAGAATTATTCCCACCACTGCTGCAGACCCATTTCTATGAGGGTTAGTAACTGACAGCTTCTCCCATTATATTAGATTTTCCTACTGTATTTACATGTCCTCAACAGTATTCAATGTCAAGTTGCATCAAATATTAATTTGATTAATTAATATTTTAATATGTTAAAAATCAAAATTTCTAAATAAGGAAAAAAGATTTTGAGGAAGCAGTAACTGATAATTGAAACCCCATAATGGTGATTTCTTTACCTCTGTCCATAGTTAAATACTAATCATACCTATGTGAAATCACTGAATTAAATCTAGTAACTTAATACTGGGTTAGACATGTAGCACTAGTCAATATTGTAAAAGCTAGAAATGATTAGATACAAGAACTTGTTATTTCAATGACAAGATATGATAACATGATTTAATTTCACTGAGAAAATCAACTTCACTTTTGAAAGTAATAGAAACAAACTTCAGTCTCACCATCTGGCCTTTATCTGTGTGTCTGGATTCAATTTTAAGAGAGATGTTTACAAGATGCATTTTTAATGCACTTAAGCAGAAACATTGAAATCAATAGTGATATGCCATACCTTTGAAAGTTTGTTTTAATTTACATGGACACAGTCAACTAAATGCAGAGTTGATTGCCGCATATCATCTGGATTCTAAATATTCTACATCATTGCCAAAAGAGATTCATTGTCAAATCTTACCATATTAGGTCTTGATCCTCCCCAAACTGCTACAAATAGCCCCACTGAACTCAAGGAGGCTAACTCAGATGCATAAAGTTAAGCACCTGTGTGTTTGCAGAAGTGTTTGCAGTGTTCTACAGCTGCAAAACCAGCAACCCAACCAGTAAAGGGAAATTCAAGACAACTAAGCAACCCCATATCCCAAATTGACTGAGAAAGCATGAAGCAGGGAACCTTCTTCTCCTTAAGAAATAAAGGGGAGGAAAAATAAATATTTATCAAATGGAGAAGGGTAAAACTAGTAAGGTAAGTAATTTATTTAAAACATAAAAGTGAGTGTTACAAATAATCATAGGAGCAAATTGAAAACTCTACAAAAAGTATTTAAGTGTCCTTTTACATTTGTAACTGTGTTAATAAGAGTTAAAGTTTGTAATAAATCACAGCACATAAAATGTTTGCCCACTGAAAGGGGCAAGGGAAAGGTTAACATTCTTAATTTAACAGCAGAATATAGCGATAGACCTGTATGGTGTTTTCCCTGAAACATGTTGATAATCATTTATTAAATGATTGTGTGGGAGAAGGGGAGAGGACTCAATGGGGTACACATTTTCAGCCCTACGTACAGCATACTCAAAGTGCAATTCCAGTTAAGGGTAATTGGAGTTGTAGAACCAATCTGAATAGCACTGGCTAAAAATGTACCCTGAGGAGCCATAAGTCCAGCTGCCAAATGTAAATATTGAGGGAGCAGCTTGAGCCCCTGTAGACTTTACGCCTACAGAATGTTCAACCACAAGCTCTCGATGGCCAAAAACGCCCTTAGGCTTTTGAGCATAAGGATAGCTGCTTGTGCCATGGATCACAGATCTCTATTTTTTGTAAACGAATGGACCTGTTAGTGAGAAACAATACAAACAGAATTCACTAATGAAAACTTTAAAAAAAGGGTATTATTAGGGTGACCAGATGTCCCAATTTTATAGGGACAGTCCCAATATTCGGGGCTTTGTCTTATATAGGCACCTATTACCCCCCACCTCCATCCCGATTTTTCACACTTGCTGTCCGGTCACCCTAGGTATTACCAAGTAAATTATGGTTCAGAATACCTACTTTGCAATTTGCTAAAATAATTTTATTTAACTTTTCTGTTTTCACAGAGTATTTTCAGTGTAGTTTAAATGTAGATAAAAGACTGTGCTTTAGAACCTCGCATGAGCTTTCTGCATAAAATGTCACCATATCTCTGTATAACCAAACTACTGTAACTCTCTGAGGCTATTTACCTAACCACTCACTGTGACCTCCAAATTCTTATCCTAAATTATATTTTATACACTATATAATGGTACTGTTATGTTACTGTTTTTATTTCAGGTGCCAAAAAGACAAGCTTATTGCCAACTGTTTGCTTTAACTATGTCTTTTGTAAGACTAAAGTGCCCTAGCAGCCTAAATTTTTATTACTTCACATGTGCATGGTTCATGAAGAAAATTACATTTAGTACCAAAAAAAAGTGATATGTAGAGGGAAAAAAAAAAAGAATGTTGCACCCATCAGCAGTGGACTGGTGGAATGACTGAAGAACTCTTTACCTTCTCCTAATTTCTTTGTATAGCTTGTTAGAAATTACTGCGACACATTTTAAAAAATGTAACCATTAGGGTTCCATGGATGTTTCTTGGATGCAATGTTTCTTGGAACAGGGGGAATTAAGAGCCCGGTTTCCCCTTAACAAAACCTAGTTCTTCTATTACAGTGTAAATCTAAATCCAGATACAACTTTTAAAGAGGGAAGATCACTGTAGCTCCATAGAGGCAATATATTTACAATAATTACTTGTAAGCAATCTTTCTTTTTCCTTCATTTCATTGCCTCTGCAGGTTCTCACCACATGAGACTGGGTAGTTATGACAGCTGTGGACAGAGACACAAGGGTGCACAGACAATGGGAAAGCTGGTCCAGAAAGCTGGCCCACAGGTTCACAGCATTGCACTTTCAATTTCTCCTAAGTGCAATGAAACTAGGATCAGAACAGTTGAAGCTCTGGAGGGAACTAAGCCACTATGGAGCCTCCAGATCTGACAGGAGCTAATTTGGAAGCCCTTTGTAAAGCCATTTGAAGAGCTTCAAAGTAGGCCCCTGAAGGAGAAGCTGAAGGCTCCATCAGGACAAAGAAAAACCCTACTGCTGAGTGGGCCAGCATACCATCTACCTTGTATTTGAAGAGGATCTAGCTGGACTGGTAGATGAGGTGCTCACTCACAAATCCAACCTCATGCCCTTCTTTCTTATAAGGAGCATTGGAGGAGTGCTGCAAACCGCTGTAGGATTTGACTCTTGACCTATAGGTATAGGACTGGAGGGCTACTGATATTGTACCTTAGAAATCACTGAAAGGACTTGGATCCTTTCACGAGAGATTTGGGGACTTCTTTGGAAAAGAACCTCTTTGCACCATTACCACAGAAGAGCGCTGCATGAGTCCAGGAACTCTGATGTTAGACCCTACAAACCGGAAGCAATACAGGATACACACCTTGAAGATGAGTACCTTTGCAATAAGCCCTTTACCTATGGAATGCACTGACCTGTAATAAACATTAGAAGGGTAAGAAGAGTAGTATTTAACCCCTAACTTAGTCCTCCGTGTCTGCTATTAAAAACTGATCTAAATGGATCAAACTAACTTTAAGCCCTAGAGCAAGAAGCTACACGACAAATTCAGAAAACAAAACAAACCTATACCAAATTAACACCAACTACAATTAAAAAACAACTTAATGCCGATCTTGCAGTGGTTTGTGTACAGTGACCAGTAGAAAAAGTGGAACGAGAAAAGGAGGTGAGGCTTATACACTGTTAGCTCCCGAATACAGGATCCCAGGGATAAAGGGCATATGCACTTTTAATAGTTAACTCCTCAGAAATGGATTCTGTGGTAATACACTAGGACACAGACTGTTCCAGTGGGTCTCTACAGAAATGGTGTAATTAAAGAGAATCATCTGATGCTGTGAAGTCCTTGTTCTGTGTTGTGAAACATATATAAAGTGATCTATTTTTGTAATCACTGATATCTTCATAGCTCTCCCTAAATCAACAGAATGAAGATTTTTATCTGTCATTACTAGGATTAGGACAAAAATAAGAAATTTTTAGCTTCTGAATTAGGCATAAATCTGAATAATCTTTTAGAAGAAATTCCAACTGCTTTTATCAGCAGGAAATTCAAGAACATTTCAAAACTGGAAAAAAAAAAAAGGAAGAAGGAACAAATTAGGCTTGTGAAACCACATTGAAACAAGTGGAATAAGAGATTTTATAATTAACTTGATAATGTGGAGGAAGAGAGTATGCCAATTTTATGCTGTAGAGTCCTGGCAACTTAGAGTCAGCTGGAGGGATGGGTTTTGGTAGTTATAACCACATAACGTGGCACAGCAAAGCCTGAAAAATGGTTCGCAGTAGTTACCACAAAGAGATATAGCCAGTGGAGCTCCATGATGTGCTAATTCATCAAATCTCTGAGCAGCTTCTGAAGATGGTTTGATTATGTCAGGATGGAGACTAAAACTTCCCTACTCCACTGGCAGAAATCCCACAGGAGGGAGGGAGGGGGAACACTGAATCCCTTTCCAGGACACAGTGGATCACACTAGTGAAGGGAGGTCAAATTCTATTTTTTGTGTGTCTGCCTGGTGAAGGTACCTCAAGAACACCCCATGAGCTGGAATAACAAGTTGAACCCCTGAAGTTCCTTGATACAGACTACTCTGTCCAGTGGAACCACTGAATTGTGTACCGTGGTCATGCCCTTTCCCGATGCAGATCTGCAGCACTGGGACCTTCCGTAGCCAATACCATCACGGAAAAGTTCACTCTGAGTGTTATTTCTTTATTGATTTGTTTATGGCATCAAGACAGCCACAAGTTTCAGTCCTGTGAGAGGCTACAATGTTAAGTTAGAATTGCCAGCTTCTTCCACAGGTATTGTACTCTTGCTGCAGTCGTTCATAGGAAAGGTGCCATCACAAGGGATATCCTTTGAATGCAACAATAATGCACTGACACTAAGCACAAAAGAGTTGGTAAATATGAAAAACAGGTTACATTAAGTTAAGGAAGTATGGGCTGGATGAATGCACTATAAGGTGGGTAGAAAGCTGGCTAGATTGTCGGGCTCAACGGGTAGTGATCAATGGCTCCATGTCTAGTTGGCAGCCGGTGTCAAGTGGAGTGCCCCAGGGGTCGGTCCTGGGGCCGGTTTTGTTCAATATCTTCATAAATGATCTGGAGGATGGTGTAGATTGCACTCTCAGCAAATTTGCGGATGATACTAAACTGGGAGGAGTGGTAGATACGCTGGAGGGGAGGGATAGGATACAGAAGGACCTAGACAAATTGGAGGATTGGGCCAAAAGAAATCTGATGAGGTTCAATAAGGATAAGTGCAGGGTCCTGCACTTAGGACGGAAGAATCCAATGCACCGCTACAGACTAGGGGCCGAATGGCTAGGCAGCAATTCTGCGGAAAAGGACCTAGGGGTGACAGTGGACGAGAAGCTGGATATGAGTCAGCAGTGTGCCCTTGTTGCCAAGAAGGCCAATGGCATTTTGGGATGTATAAGAAGGGGCATAGCGAGCAGATCGAGGGACGTGATCGTTCCCCTCTATTCGACATTGGTGAGGCCTCATCTGGAGTACTGTGTCCAGTTTTGGGTCCCACACTACAAGAAGGATGTGGATAAATTGGAGAGAGTCCAGCGAAGGGCAACAAAAATGATTAGGGGTCTAGAACACATGAGTTATGAGGAGAGGCTGAGGGAGCTGGGATTGTTTAGTCTGCAGAAGAGAAGAATGAGGGGGGATTTGATAGCTGCTTTCAACTACCTGAAAGGGGGTTCCAAAGAGGATGGCTCTAGACTGTTCTCAATGGTAGCAGATGACAGAACAAGGAGTAATGGTCTCAAGTTGCAGTGGGGGAGGTTTAGATTGGATATTAGGAAAAACTTTTTCACTATGAGGGTGGTGAAACACTGGAATTCGTTACCTAGGGAGGTGGTAAAATCTCCTTCCTTAGAGGTTTTTAAGGTCAGGCTTGACAAAGCCCTGGCTGGGATGATTTAACTGGGAATTGGTCCTGCTTCGAGCAGGGGGTTGGACTAGATGACCTTCTGGGGTCCCTTCCAACCCTGATATTCTATGATTCTATGATTATGACTTATCCCAGTCTCTCCTCTGGAATTCCACTGGAAAAATAAACATACAATTTTTATTCTAACTACTTCTTTGTTCGCAAGTTTACAAGATCAGAGGAAGATCTGGGTTATCTGTCTCCTTAATGAGAGGATTTGGAAGAAAGAATTCCATATAGATACATCATGTGGAACCTCTGGTCTCTCAGTCTAGGAGATTTCCTCAGAATGCTTGCTTGAGAGATGCTTCAGTACTTGATGGAAGATGTTTCCTCAACACCTGAGAAAAATCTTATCTTCTTCCTTTCTGAGAGGTTGTTAACCAGGACAAAAAGGCAGGCAGAGTCTTCATCTCATAAGAGATCCTTCTTATCTTGCAGAATTCCATTCCCCAAGTCTTGAGCTCCATCCCTGATCCATTCTTTAGCTCTCTGAGCCAAAGAGTGGTCAAAGCATTACAGACTCATGCCTAATCTTTTCTTCTTTTCTGAGATTTGTACTTGAGAAGTGGCACTCCCTCTCTTCTTTCTAAGGTAAGATTTCTAAGATTCTCCCTTGCTACAAAGGATATAAAGAGCTGTTCATACAGTGGTGCTATTCACCACATCAGAGCAGGTGCAAACACTTTGAAAATAATTCTCCTGTAGCATGAGCAATAATACCAATCTTAATCTGCCCCACACTTAGGTGGGTCTCAGTAGCTTTTGCCCCTGAGGGTTGCTCAGGGCTTCAGCCCCATAGGGCAGCTTCTGCAAGGGCTCGGGGCTTCAGCTCTGCAGGGCGCCTGGGCTTGGGGCTCCAAGCGGCCTTGCTTGGCGGGACCCTCTGAAATGGCTCGTGGTCACCCACTGTGCCCTGGAGCCCTAGTTGAGAACCATTGTTCTAAAGGAGGATGTGACGGGTTGGATCACAGAAACCCCTTTGGGACTGTCACCTGATGTGCTGAGACTACCTCTGAGCCCGTTTTCCCTGGCAGCTTGGGACTTCAGTACCATGTCTTGTTGAGCCAGACACGCTAGCCTGCTACAAACACAGACCCAGGTCTGAACCACGTCCCCCACAAGCTGCAGACTTAACTGGAAACAGCTTAAGAAGTGCTCCTGTCTCTAGCACCCAGACACCCAGTTCCCAATTGGATCCAAACCCCAAATAAATCTGTTTTATTTTATATAAAGCTTATACAGGGTGAACTCATAAATTGTTTGCCCTCTAGAACACTGATAGTGAGATATGCACAGCTGTTTGCTCCCCCAGGAATTACTTTACTTACTCTGGGTTCATTAATAAGCAAAAAGTAATTTTATTAAGTATAAAAAGTAGGATTTAAGTGGTTCCAAGTAATAATAGACAGCACAAAGTAAATTACCAAGCAAAAACAAAACAAAAACATGCAAGTCTAAGTCTAATCCGGTAGGAAACTAAATGGAGGTAAATCTCACGCTCAGAGATATTCCAATAAGCTACTTTCACAGACTAAATTCCTTCCTAACCTGGGTCCAGCAATCACTCACACCCCCATAGTTACTGTCCTTTGTTCCAGTTTCTTTCAGGCATCTCTTTGGGATGGAGAGGCTATCTTCTGAGCCAGCTAAAGAAAAAATGGAGGGGTTTCCAGAGCCTTTTATATTCTCTCTCTTGTGGGCAGAAACCCCTTTGTTTTCTTGTGCAAAATCACAGCAACAAGATGGAGTCTGTAGCCACCTGGGCAAGTCACATGTCTGTGAATGACTCAGCTTTTTGCAGGCTGACACCATTGTTTACATGTTAGTTTGAACGTTCCCAGGAAAGCTCAGATGTGTATTGGTGTCTCCCAAAGTCCATTGCTAGTCAAGTACTCCCAATTACTTGAATAACCCCTTCACACTATGTTGACCAAATCTACCTTATGTGCTCCCTACAGAAAACACTTTAAATACAAGAATAGAGCCAACACTCAACTTCAGATAAAAATGTAACCCTTCTGCCCGTCAGAGTTGGCAGCAACAAAGGCTGGGTTCAATATCTAGGGGTTCCATTCCAATAACACAATACAAAAACGGCTAGAGCCCCCACCCAGTGACCTGTGACAAATATATACAACCCCCGCTGGGCGCCTCCAAAAGGCAATACTTCCCCTCTCGCAAGCACAGAGTCTGAGTGTGGCAAAAAGCCTTTTAATAACAGAGAGAAACAATGTGGCATTATGTTGGGGAAACACCACCAACAGGATTCATAACACAACCCATGAGCAAAAACACACCCCAAGCAAATTGGGTCATGTCCTTTCCCTTTGGTTCTTGAGTCCAGCAACCCAAAATCACCCAAAGTCCCAAAAGTCCAATGACCCAAAAGTCTCTGTCCCTGCTCAGGGCAGCCCCAGAGTTTGAAAGTTTATCTGCAGAGCTTTACCTCCCAACCTGGGTGGAGATCGGGGCGGGGGGAAGAGAGGTAAGGGGCACCCTACATGATCTGAAGCTGACTGCCCCGCAGCTCCATAGGGCTCCGCTCTGCTCCACCAGTCCGCATCCCACAAGCAGCTCCCATCGTCCCACAAACTGCTCCACCAGCTGGCCCATGAACTGCTCCGCTCCGCATCCCACAAGCAGCTCCCGCTGTCCCACAAACTGCTCCACCAGCC
The DNA here is from genome assembly GCF_965140235.1 of Caretta caretta. Classification (NCBI taxonomy): domain Eukaryota; kingdom Metazoa; phylum Chordata; order Testudines; family Cheloniidae; genus Caretta; species Caretta caretta. Next base: position 101,107,225 of record NC_134212.1, read on the forward strand.
GTCCCACGAACTGCTCTGCTCCGCGTCCCACAAGCAGCTCCCGCCGTCCCACAAACTGCTCCACCAGCCCGTCCACGAACTTCGCCGCTCCACGTCCCACAAGCAGCTCCTGCCGTCCCGCAAACTGCTCCACAATATATCTTCAGGCTCCCCCCCTACTTAACACAATGCTCAGTGATTTCAGCTCTTAGTCAATTCAGCTCTTTGGTGAATTCAGTTTGTAGTAAGGGAGCCTCAGTGCTGGTGCACCATTAGCCCAAAGTGAGCTCAGCAGCCTGTAACTCGACTCCTAATGGAATCAAAATTAGCTCTGATATTCCACAGTGGAGAGAGGAGGAAGTGCAATTAGCATGTAAGGCCCTCACCAAGGGGCCCATGCCACCAAGTACTAATACTTGTCCCCAGTCTCTCTCAATTCACAGAGTTTTGGAACCCATGACCCTTGCCTAGCGAGTGCTACTTAGTTGATGGTGAGTCCCTCCATCATAACAAAAGGCCAAGTACAGTTCCAAGCACAGTTCCCATAATCGGGGTAATAACAATTTATTCTTCCTGCCCCAATAACAGAGACACTGGGGATCCCACAGCCAAACTGACCATTTGGGCAGCTATGGCCTCATTCTAGGCGGAGTGGGTGTGCCTATGCAAATGAGATCAGCCCCTGAAGTTCTTTTCCACAACTTGCCACACCTCACCACCAGATGTCAGGGTGGAGCTCATCCTGACTCTGCTTACATAAAAATGATACATGCATATGTTCTGTGGATCATAACCTTTGCAAAGATATGTTTCATGGCATATCTAGCATAAAACATTCCACTTATGTCATATTTACACTCATAAGCATATTTCTATAAAGCATGATCGGATGCAACGTCACAGGAGTCCCCTGGAAAGGCATTCAGAAGGAATGAATTGCAGTTTGAGCATTCCCTTCTGTCTTGAGTCACATTACGTCTTTTTCACAATCTTACATGATGCTAATTCATTCTTTCATGAAGAAAAATCAAAGAAAATGTAGGCAAATGACACAACGTTTTAACGAATATGCTCCATATAGGTGTACAAACACAGAGAGATGTCAGTTACTTGTATGCTAAGCAAGGAGGTACTGACTTTCCAGAAAAGAGCTATGCTGCCTTTCTAAATAGAAGAATACTTTTAGTAGGCTGTGGTTGATCTTAGAGAAATCTGCAGAGCTTGGAAATTAAGTTATTTGCAAGAAAGCAGATCCTGTATTTTTTTTAAATGTAGAGTACTAAAAGAGAAGTACTAGATTCAAGATAGACAGCCAAGAAGTACATCTGAAGTACATCAATACTCAAAGTAATAAGTTCTCACTTAATAAGAAGATCAATGTCTTTGGAGTTACAAAAGCTATAGTTCTCGTTAAATGGTTCTTCATGGATTTCTCCACTTCTTCATTTGGTGACTCAGAGGATGAAAAAGGAAACTGAGGGTGACATAGGAGATACTTTTATTTAAACATCTCTTGAGACTTCAGGAAGGTTATACCACTTCTGAGAGGAAAGAGATGGCCTTTTTCCTGTTCTTTTTTCCAAAGTTCTTTGCAAGCAGTAGGAATAGTGTTTGGAAAAAATCTTTTTTCTCTCTCTCTCTCTCTCTCTGAACTCCTGAATAAACCATTTCATTAGTTGTGGTTCCAGGGATTTAGAAGGCTGACACTGGGGCACAGGATGGTAGGGACTTCTGGGGCATATGTGATTGGGAAATGTAAGTGAGAACTGCAGGTTGATTTCTATACAGCAAACAGGAACTTGCATTACCAATTTGTGTGGCTTCAGCACAACATTCCCAGAGACAGGATCAGTGGGGGTTTGACATTTTTTCCTCTGGAAAACTCATGAATTAAGATTATGAAAAGGAGATAGACACCAAGAGACAGTGCAGTTCAGTGAGATGAGGTTAGGTTAGGTTTAGAGGCGGGTTGAGAAGAGGAGAAACCCAAAGCTCCTACTTCACTTCCAAGAAGCAGGGTGTCGGGTAATGGCAGGCCAAACAAGTGATCAGAAAGGCCAGCTGGAGGGAAACTGTAGCTCCATAAACCGGCATATTTAACAGATGCTAGACTGACAGAAAAGGAAAGCTGATAACGGCTACATAGAATAAAAAATTGAAGTGTAGTTTGGAGAGACTGAGAAGTGAAATGGGAGATTTGTAAGGTGATCTATAGTAGGGTTTTATTCTGCTGCCCATCACTAGAGCATATGATCTGATCCTAGACATCAACAGGAAGATAGAACACATGCTGGTTGTGAGAGAGCGGTCAGACAATAGGAGACAGTTCAGTCAGTTTTCAGGTGGTGGCAGGACGGGAGGGAAGACTGAGATAAAAACCAAACCAGGATCACCGACAGTGGTAGAACCTGGCTTTCAAAAGGGGAATACATTATCTGCTTGGTCCAGTATTTCAGAACTATGAGGACAGTCATTTAAAGAAAGCTGAAATATGTATTACCATCCACTGGTTAAGGAAGATGAACCAAAAAGGTCCAGATTTATGTCAATAGAACAAGGCATAAAGCCATAGGTTTTTTTCCTAAGCAAAATGTATGAAATACACAATTCCCAAATAATGGTAATTTCAAAATATTTTAGCAAGCATGTTTCAATGTCTTTTGAATAATTTATTTTGCCAACAATAATCACACACTTTTTTAGGAACTGTATAACATCACACCATGTCTACATGTCATATGAATCCACAGAAATATTTCAAAGAGTAAAAACCTAATAAAACTTGCTATGTGAAATTCTCAAAAACAAACCTATTAACTGTAGCATGAAAACTACATCAACAATGAGTTCCTGAGAAAAATATAGCTAAAACACTGGAATGTAAATATAGTACTTGGTTTGTTGAATGATATGCAAAACACTTCTGAAATGCTTACATATGAGCTTTCTTAAAACCACACACTTAGGAAATGCAAACATAGTATGGGTTCTGAAATGAACAACATACTGAAGTCTGGTGTCAATTTAAATGCATTGAACACCAGAAAATGCCCCCAACTAAGGCTTCAAACTTGTACAGCACATTTCCACTCAACCCAACTAGATTGCCTGTCACATCTGACATGGCTCGTCAAAAGTTATCCTTCACTGCTCATGGGCAACATGGAGGGTCAAAAGACCAAATACAATGGTCCAACCCATCCCAATTTTTTTCCTTCAGAGCAGCAGATACTGAACTCTAAAATGACAAGACAGAGCAGGTTGAAACGGCTGCCAGAGAAACAGAAGCTGTCCAAAGCTGCTGATCTGAAGGAGAAAAACTAGCCTATCTGTGCATGTCAGGGCTGGAGATCACATACTGACAATCCTACACAAAAGGAAGTAAAAATGCCCAGAAATCTGAAAGGTCTTCCGTAAAGAGTTTTGCTGCAAAAACCATACACACCATATAATTAAAAAATACAATGTAAGTGATGAAGGGCAAAGGAAAATAGTTATTCTCTGTATCCTAAAGTTATACTGAAGGAAATTTTTTTCCCAATTCAAAAACCTTAATTTTTCAAGTAAAATTATAGCTCTGTGAAAATAATCATTTATGACAAAGCCACACTAGTAACCATGTGAAACAAAAACATTCTTTAACACACTTTTCTAAATAACTTTAATCCATCAACATTTTCACTCCTGAAAACCCACTTTACCAATCTGAAAGATCATAAGACATTACATGATGATTTCTAATTAGGAAAAAGGGAATTTGCTAAAAACAGCTAGTAACATTTTAGTTACAAACTTTCAAAACATAATACCAATACTTCTATTAAATAAACCACTATTCTTCTGGGGACCATCTTTGTATCCACAAAATTTATCTTAGTAAATTTCATATTGTATTTGTAAATACACACTCAATGGATGCTGGCTTTTCAATAAATCCATCTATTTTAGTAATTTTTAAAAACACCTTTCACAATGTACTTAAGCAATGTATTCTTCCAAATTCTGGTATTGCACGTAAAGGACTCTTGGGACATGTTTCACTTTTTTTTCCCCCTTATGCTGTTCTTCCAGAATCAGAAGTCCTTTTGTCTAGAGCCAATAAATATTTAAAAGGAAAAAAAAGAAAAACCTCTCGATTTTGGGAGAGACAGGAAGGAGAGAAGAATGCAAAGATCTTTCATTTGGTTCACTGCAGGAATTTTTTTTCTAATAGCTGTAAAGTTAATTCATGATTAATGTTTCTGAAGTGTAGTTATTCCAGAAATTTTCTTTTGTCTATCTAAAGTTATTGGGGGGCAGATCATGTTCCCTCCTCAGGTCTCAGAGGGTCAGATTGTAGCAGAAATGGTACATTCCACTCTGCTGTACACTGTGGGGTGGGAATGGTGGGAGTGGATTTATGCAGCCTGCATAAGGGGGAATATCACACATGACATGAAGTCAGGTATTTTCATACCACAGGGATCTGGGGATATTTAAAAGGAAAAAAAGAAAAAACCTCTATATTTTGGGAGAGAAATCAAGGTTGGAAGAGGGGGAAGACATAAAAAACAAGTGTAGCAAAGCATCTATGGGATTAGGAGGGAGAACTGTTCTCCCCCTCCCCTCCCCCCATGCACATCCAGCTCCCCCTCCTGATTGGCCTATGGGCTATGCACTGTGCAGCAAGAATTTTGGCCTTGATGCAGGCTGACTGCACTGTATAGTACATCAGTTAAGTACATGTCCTCTAGAGTGATTATGACAGGAACCATAATGTGTGTCTGTATATATAAAAATAAATATCAACAGTTAAATAAAAAATTAGAAACAGAATGCTGAAGAATATTTGTTTAGGGTTTCTTCTCCATTCCTACCACCCTTGAACACACTGAGATGGCCTGGGAGAAAGTCTTATGGCTTTAAGGGGTCTTTTTTACTTTTCATATGCAGACAAATAATGGGAACTATATTGAAAAGAGACTAGATCTACAGAAACTCAAAACATAACTGAACCATAGGACCTTATTAATCTTTAATTATAAAGATTTCTTTTCTTGAATGTGTTTTGATTATTTTATAAACAGTAGCAGAATTGAATGATGACAATCTGAAGTTAACATCTCTATAGCACGAATGGAAGAAGGTTACACTTATGTTCATAGTACAGTTTCAGTATTTCTGTCTGTAATCCAGAAAGCACTGTAAAATGTACATAGTGCCAACCATTTTCCACAAGCAGGGAGACTAAAAATTATTATTTAAATATGAAAGCTTATTTATATTAGAGACTATTGTGAAAAATCAGTAGCGCTATATATATATATATATATATATATATATATATATATATATATATATATATATATATATATATATATATATATATAAACAGTCTTCATCCCCTTTGGATCATGTTTAGTCTTTTGACAAATAATAGTTTGTCTGAAGAGCTCAAAATGTACTCATAAAAGTCTCAGTTCAAATCTCAGCACCTTACCTACATGCCATCGTTATCTTCCTTTGCAGGAGGTGGGAGGAAAATTAGTCTTCTAGCATTATCATGTCCGCTCACTTATAACTAATTTTGAATGATCTCTTGTTACAATGAGTTTGTGTGTTCAAGCAATCTAAAAAGCAAGTATTTTATTTGATTTCCATAAAGAGAACATTCATTAAGAAAAAAATAAACAATTCTTTGACAAGTCTATAGATTACAGAAAACCATAATTCTCTGTTTAAAAAAATCTAATCTTCTGGACTCTGTTCTTGTATTTGCCTTTTAAAATTGTTTCTCACCCAAGTTCCCCCTTGTCCCTTTTTCCTTGCCCTGTCTTTGGGTTATGGAATGATTATCTGGCAGTTCTAAGTTCCTGACTGCTTATTGATGATAGTTATGACTGAAAAACCTGACCCGCTAGCTTTGTTTTATTTCAACATGCTGACACACTCGTTGTATTCATGAGCTGCAATTTAATTCAAGTGCACTTAAGTTCTAGCAAACACAAAGCGGCCAAGAACACTATGTTGTGTATTAGGCTCCATTTGAGGAAGAAGAGATGGGTAAATATCACTGCTGCAGCCAGCATGAGAGGATAACCTGCCCACACATAAGCCATTCCAATTAACCAAGGCAAAAACAGCTTCTATTCCCTAAAGATTTGAAGGAAGTCTTCCTAATACTCCTTATGATCCAACCTGATTTGAAACCACTGTACACTGCAGTAGTAAGCACATGATTTATCCAGTTAAAGAATACAAGCATTTAAAGAAAAAGAAACATTCATGAATGCTATAATTGAAGGTATTATAAGTTGTATAGGATGAATGCCTGTTGTGATGAAGAGGGTACTTTCAATCAGGTGAAAATGAAAAGAACACTAAAGTACAATATGGTTCTAGATAGCAATGAAAAATGTGAAGGGGGAGCTATTTTTCAGAACACATTGTCCTCTGGGAAAGAGAATGAAGTAACTTTATCTACAGTGGGAGATAGTATTGACAAGCCTCTGCTACACGACAATATGCAGTGGCATAAGAGAGCTTTGCCACTGTGAGTTTGAGACAGTATAGTCTTGAATCTACAGAGAAAGTTACAAGGGAAAACTAAATCAAGTAAAAATAGTTACAGCATATATTGTATGTTCCATTCAATTAATATATCCTTCTCCAAGCTTCCTAAACAGATGTCGGAAGAGTTTTTTTTATTACTGTTAAATATAACCATATCAATTAAAAAGAAAAGGAGTACTTGTGGCACCTTAGAGACTAACCAATTTATTTGAGCATGAGCTTTCGTGAGCTACAGCTGATGAAGTGAGCTGTAGCTCACGAAAGCTCATGCTCAAATAAATTGGTTAGTCTCTAAGGTGCCACAAGTACTCCTTTTCTTTTTGCGAATACAGACTAACACGGCTGTTCCTCTGAAACATATCAATTAAAGTAACCACTATTCACATATAACATTCTACACATTTCAAATTAAAGGGATTTAATTTTAAATATTAATATAGATATATGTTTGCTTAACCAATGGATGGCATCAGTAACTTTTTATGACACAGTGCTTAGCTTACTTTAGATCTTTGAAAATAAAGTCTGTTTTCCCAAAAAACTGAAAGTAGTCCAGACACTGAAGTCAAAGCATAAAGAGGAAAAAAACTACCAACATGCAAGAAATTAAAGGACATGGAATATTTAATAGGAATATTAAACTGGAGAGAACTTAATTATATGCAAAGAGATTATGCCTTACTTTAATACAAAAACTTTTTAACGAAAGATAAAAAGCTATGCCTCAATACTCCAGTTTTTCAGCAGAACATTCAATTCAAATACTTCCCATAATTTCAAAACAAAGTTATTTGCTTTATTTTAGGAGCAGCAGCATTTATACTTTTTTTGCAAAGCATGAGATTATAAAGGTTCAGCATGTCTGGTAATGAGAATGCTTGCACAACATAAGCAGCTCTTTAGTACCATTAGTATTTTTCCCTTTTACCTCCCATTGCAACCTAAATCCATGACTAACTTCAACAGACCACCTCTGCGTATAGACTATTTCCACATTCTGCTCCAGGCTAAACATTCTTCTGTGTATATACTAGTAAATTCAACAGCCTCTTTAACATCTGAGAACGAATTACTGACAAGTCATTTTTTGCTCCATATTGCAAGTCAACGTGGCAGCCCTGTTTTTTTTCTATTATAAACATGTACTGTACCTCAGCTCAGAGTCGTTTGGACGCTGATACAAGATTCATAATGGCTGTCAGAATCTGCAATTTTTTCTTTTGTTTTATGAGGTCAGGCAATATTACATGCACTGATATATTCCATTTTCCCAGCTGAAAACCTTCTCATTTGAGCACGACAGGTTGAGGGAGTCATGATTTTGCAACCTAGCATGTGAAACAGTCTGAGGGGGCAGGTGGCTAACCCCACATTCTCCTTTTGCTCTTGTCCACTGGCAACAGTAAATTAAACTGTCAAAAATGGAATTGTCCTGTCATCAACAAAGCTATAGCTTCACAAGTATTGCAACATCAGATATATTTCTAATTCTGCATTTCCCTGCACCTGTAATTTCATCAGAAACTCGCACTGGACCATGGTGAGAAGCTGTCCAAGGGACACTGGCACTGTGAATTCCTTTAGAGGTTTGACATGGCATTTCGAAGACGGAAATTAATGAACAATACCAGCAATTTGTTATATATATAAAAAAGTGTTCAATGCGAGGTCCTGACCTTCAGCACAGCTCTGAACCCCACTAAAAGGGTAGAAATGCTAACGTGGATATGACACAGGCTACAAAACAGGAAAACAGGCTACCCTTCTGAAAAGAAAAGGTGTACAAGTAGCTGTGACAGCACATAAAACCATTCAAAACTTATTTAAATTGACTAATTGTGTAGACAGACTCGACGTATTGATATTTTAAAGATTGCTTCTCTTCCTTCTAACTATTTTGTACGTATGGAGGTGAAAAATGCTAGTAACAGGTTATATTTTTCATTTTACACATTTTATTCCAAAACATATGAATCAGTTCATAAGTTTAGTGGTAGTAACATCAGTTATTCAAAAGTAAGTCAAGGTAATTTCATTTTAAATTTTAAATATTCAAACAATGTTTCTTTTTAATCATAAAATTCTAAGGAGGTCATTTTAAAGAAACAATCAATTACAATTCTCATTCCCAGAATTTAAATGTGGTTTAAATTTTCACTTGAAGATTACTTACTACTACTATTTATTTATTTATTTTTAACACCTCAGGCCTGTTTAGACTGTATCTGAATAAGTTATTGACTTCTCATATGTTGGACATGAGTCAAAACTACTCAGAAACCAAATCTGTAGTAAAAATATTAACAAAAATTAAAAATAAGTTTAATAAATCACCCATAAAGTTGTCCTTCTATAATTTACATAATATTTTAGATGTAAAATAAAGCTAGGAAGAAAATTCTATTTGACCCTTTGATAAACAGAAAATAATGGGTTTTGTTGTTATTAATTAAAAGCAGCAATCAAATATTATTTTAGATTACCTCTATAAAAATTCAAAGCTTATCAATCATTAAGCTGAGGACAGAAAGTTAAATTGAGATGAGAAATCATTTCACGCAGCTTAATACAGTCAAAGTGACTCAATATTCCTTTATTAATTCTCATTTAATATCACTTTAAATTGCTGCCATTATTATCCTACAGTATACGAAACATTCTGTGTAATTAGTCTGTATTAAGTCCTTTTTATTTATAAGGAGCCAAATAAACAACCCCACTTTAATTACCTGGGTTCCACAATATTGATCTGAGCATCAAATTTTAATATGACTTTATTTCAAATTTCCATACGACTACTATTTAAATTTGTTCCAGCAATAACAATTTTGCAGGCATAAATGACTTTTCATTCAAAGTATGTAAATTATTGCCTGGTGCTTGGGAGCATGAGGCTTTCCATGCTAGCAGCATGTTTATGTAGACCTCAGGGGCCTTGCTACTTCATGCGCTGCTCTCTAATATGGCAGAAAAAGCCACCAATTACCAGAAGAGACAAAAGTCAACTAAGACAGGGAATCTTCTCCCTCCCAAACCTTGTTCTCTCCCACTTCAGTACATGGTGTTAACGACATATAAATTTTGAGGTCATTAAGTATAAACAGGAATTGAAAGCAAGACAGGCGCTCTTTCAGGAGATGCCGATGTCAGCATTTCAAGTACTCTCCTAATCCCACAATGCAAGTTTCGGCATTATTGTCTCAATTTAACTTGCATTAGTACCTAGCACCTTGATTACACTGTTGGGGTGGTAATCTTCGCCTGCATATGCCATCATTACTTATGTCAAGCCTCTTGAGTTGTTATGAATACTATGTTGTTTTACGAGAGAGAGGAAATTAGTGCCAGTCCCCTAGAGTTTTGGGTGCTTAACACTGAAGCACTACACAGCCCTCTCAAATCCCACAACAAATCCTTGTTTAGTGCCACATGTAGATAAGGACTTTGCAGCAACATTCTAGCATAAATAACTCATATCCTTCTTTATTTGTAAATGTAAAAAAAATCACCCTTCTTTAATGTTTCTTTTAATACAAAGATGGCTAAACTAACAGTATATTTCATACACTTCAGCTTTATAAGCACATCAGTGAGTGATACATTCTCTATTAGTATACTATTCCAATATAACACAAAATACAAAAAAGGTGTATAATATATTTTAGGATTATCTTAAAATGTAGTTTTAGATGCATTTTTAATAAAAATGAACTTATCAAATCCAGAAAAAACATAGTGTAGTAAGATGAGTCTTTCCTCAAGAGTG